>NW_021318795.1:0-3130 GCF_001605985.2 Dendrobium catenatum | reverse complement strand
TACCAAACATTGGCCTGACTGACGTCGGACCACTGCCCGACTGCCAATCGTCACCCAATAATTATAGTTCCTCTGACCTCGGTCTCCCCGTGGACTATGGTCCCTCTGACCAACATTAACAACCAATTATGGTCCCTCCAACCACCATCGCTCGCTGATTTCGGTCCCTCCATCCTCTGTCGCCCACCAAGTCCTTCCGATCATCGTCTCATGCATGCCGATTATGATCCATCTGACCATCATCGTCAGCTAAATATGGTACATACAACCACCGTTGTCTCTCGACTACGATCCCTCCTACCACATTCGCTCGCCAAGTAAGGTCTCTCCGATCTCTGTCGTCTGGAGACTACAGTCCCTCCGACCATAGTCCTACTGACCAAATAGATAGATTAACATTTTCTTTGGAACAGCTCTCAATATCACTGGATTCTTCCAACTCCAGTCATGTAATGTGTCTGTTATGATTTATATTTATTACATTGAGCCAAGACTTTCCCCAACGAAGGCCCTCATTTGTAATCAACTACAAACATCATTGGATTCTTTTCAACTGGATAATGTCCCATGGTTTTTCTTTTTTTTTTTTCAGGATTTTTCATGTAAAAATTCTAGTGCTCTTATGAATGTTGCACCCCTCTCTCTTTTTTATGTATGTGATTTTCATAGAAAATTATGATGCAAAACTTTATATCTTTCTACTGCAGCGAATATTTATATATTTATATAATTTGGTTTAATAATTTTTTAAAAGAATGCATTCAAATGCTTCTTTATTGCTTGAGGACGCCATGCCAAGAAGCTCCCTGGCTTTAATTTCATCGAATTAAAACATCCATCAATATCATCTAACTAAAATGATGATGATGTTGCATAAGCTATAAATAAAACAAACTGTATATAAATGACTAAGGGTTTGTTTGCGGCAGTATTTTTTACTCTTTTTTTTTAGACAATAATTAGAATTTCATTTTATTATTATTATTTTAGCTTCTTCACATTTTTTTTTTAATTTCGGTGGAGAAACTTTGCTTTTTGCGACTGCTAAAAGTGTAAACATAGAAAGTACCTTCCTCTTCTTTAGAAGCTCACTTTTGATTTGCAGAAAAAATAACATTCAAAAAAACAATTTGCTCCTCTTTTTTAGGCTTTGTTTTGGACGTCTGTTTTATTGCTTCTTAAATTAACTTTTTAGTATAAAAATTAAAAATTTTATAGTAGAAAGTAACTTAAGAAGCAATAAGAACGCCTCCCAAATGAACCCTCAATGAGACCAAACATCATATAAGCCTGAGCTTTCATTAATATTCTTAACAACTCTTTTTCAATATTTTTTTTGAAACTTTTGAATCAATTAAGATAAATTTACACACATATTACATACAAATTTTTAACTTAAGACCTCTTGGTTGATAGCCAAAGCTCACAACCAACATATCAAAGTGAGCTTCGTTTTTTGGGATTTCAAAAATGCGTATTTCTCGTTCCTTAATTGTTCTATCTATTACATATGGAGGGAACGTAATGAAAGAAAATATGGTTAACTATCAATATAGCTTCAACATTGTTATTGGGAAAAATCAGCAAATTGGAAGAATGCCATTCACGTTGGGCATATTATGGAATGATTTTGAGCTTATTTCTATTATCTAGACGATGAGGATAATAAGCTCATTCTTGACAGGTTTTGCTTACCCCATCAACGGTCTTGACTTTTGTTTAGACCAACTAATTGTCTTTATTCTGCTTAAAAAGATCATCTTTATTGTTACCATTTCTTCTTTTGTGGAACTTTTTGAGCATTATTGTTTTTTATCTATCAACTTTGGGTGAAAAAAATGGAGGATTAGATTAAGTAGTTAACAACTAACGTAAAATTTATCAAATAATCATGACATGAAAATCTTTTTTGAATATCAATTCCACTTTAGTCGAGTATGTGTCGAATGACAATGCAGACAGTTGGTGTTCATCTTCTCGTGATTGCAGAAAAGTTCCCCATTATGGTAGAGGGCTGATGTAGTTGTTAGAATAAGAAGGGTTGCCAATGATAAAGGAGAGCGAGTTTTGGATGTCGAAGAGTCATTTTTTTTCTTCCTATTCGAAGGGTAGGGATGAACGTCTATGATGACATATTGTTGAGTTTCGAGTCAATTAAGAGTAAACTCACACACACAACACATACGAAAGCTTCAAATTCAAGACATATTGGTTGACAGCCAAAGCTTTGAAATAATAGATCAAGATGATCAGAAATATAATAGAATTAAGACAAACTCTCAAACACACACATCACATACGTAAAACTTGAATCTAAGACTTCTTAATTGATAGCCAAAACTCTCAACCAACAGATCAAGATGAGAATCCTTAGATATTCTGAGTTTCAGCAGATTTTAAAATTGCTGCATCATCTCCCATTTTGAATTAAGGAGAAGAACAAGCAACATAAGCCACGGGATTGGCTTTAATGAAATAGAATTGCGAGCGTTTGATGAGCATTATATTTAGCACAATAAATACCAGGAGTTAATACATAGAATGATTAATAGAATGTATATAAATAAAATTAAAGAAGTATCAATATAAGATATAGGTGTGATGAACGATTAAGATTAAAAACATTAAATTAATGAATATTATTTAATATAAGGGAGAATCTCAAGGTTCTTTTAAAATAAAATAATTATATAATAACAGTTGTATAAATCAAAAGATTTCGGCTTTGGTTAGACCATCTCCAGCCGCGGAGTACGCATATATGGCGTCCGCAAGTAGCTCCATCCGAATGCCAAACCCGATAGAAATCTGCCCAAAAGAAACCTTAATTTGAATGGTTGAGATTTAAAATAATAATAGTTTAATGAATTGTTTAATTTATTTTTTTCGGAACATTTGTGCCATTAAGATAAACTCACACACATATCACATATGCAAGCTTCTAATAACTCAATATCTCTTGATTAGTAGCTGAAATACCCAATCAACACACCAAAATACTTTCATGATCGTAGTATATATATATAATGCATATATATTATGTTTTTTGTTGTTTGAGGATGCCTTATACAAAACATAGAAGCTTACAATTGCATTGCTGGCTAGAAAATAAACAGACTGAATATTTGAG
>NW_021318794.1:154078-155188 GCF_001605985.2 Dendrobium catenatum | reverse complement strand
TAATCAACATGTGGGGAGGTGCCTAATAAGGAAGAGAATGTTTAAAATGAATGTATGCAAACTCCAAGGTCATTCTAGTGCTTATTTCATAAAATTGATTAAGTTTCTATGTGAGCCTAATATTTTTTATTTAGTTTGAGTAAAAAAAGTTTTTGCATACCATTACGAGCCTCCAAGGATATACAGGCTAAATAAAAATCGTTAAGCAAGAATAAAACCTAGAAAGCATACAATTTTTAGAGCATAATTAATGTAAACAATCAATAAATTATTAAATATATTTAAAGTCCATATGGTAAGTGCCACTTAAATAT
Organism: Dendrobium catenatum; assembly: GCF_001605985.2. Taxonomy (NCBI): domain Eukaryota; kingdom Viridiplantae; phylum Streptophyta; class Magnoliopsida; order Asparagales; family Orchidaceae; genus Dendrobium; species Dendrobium catenatum. The sequence goes on along the minus strand of NW_021318794.1, from coordinate 154,874 downwards.
AATCCAGGGTCTGTAGAAATTAAAAGTGGTTGTGTACCATTGATAGCAACCAAGATTCTACAACAACAACAACAACATCAAGCCTTTATCCCACTAACCAAGATTCTAATCTTATAAATTAAATAAGTGATTTTTAGAAAGGGATATTCTTTATATCTTTATTCTTTATCATCTTTCTGTCTGCGAGCTCCTTGGATTCGTTGGGTCCAAATATCCCAATGAAAATAAACTCCACCCTGAATGGGTGTTTCTTTCCTCTTTGAATTCTTGAAGCATCCTAACTTGAATCTCCAAATGAAAGGGATCTCAACCTTAAGGGAAGTTCCAACCTCTTTAGATTTCAAGTAGGATGGCTTCTAACCCATCTTAAAATTAAACTTTCACAACTCAATTACATTTAATTACATATGAAAAATTAAAAGACTAAACTCTAAATTAACCTGCAAGGTTATCCGAGGAAAATAAAATCAGCAATCTCAAGCAGTTATATAAATGCTCAAATTAAAATCACCGTCACACTTGATCAAGCTCTTTAAATATTAAGCGTTACTTATCATTTTTTAGCACCTGCAAAAAATATGTTGGTTTAAATTTAATTTGGCACCCCTTGATTTTACCCTACACTGAGCATAGCCATATGCGGAAAATTTTGTAAGCTTCTAAATCATTCTTAACTTAGGGGTAATATATCACCAATCACATCAATTCATAGATTGCATAAATAGATTAACACATTAAATCACATCAGTCAACCAGACAAAATAGCATATAATGAAAACCATAAAAATTTGGCACA
>NW_021318794.1:125923-148861 GCF_001605985.2 Dendrobium catenatum | reverse complement strand
AAACCCAAGAGGACCAAGCTTTATTCATAATATTAAAATTATCTCTAGCCTGCTTGTAGAGATAGTTTAATTGCTATTTAACGGATCATACTGTAGCTCAGCCAAATAAAGATTTTGCTTGTTATTTAAATCATGTAAAGAATTTAAAATATAGCATGATGTAGACCAATTCCTATCCTTAATAGTTTTCTTCAAAAACTGCAAAGAATTATAAAAAGCGGCAACAGGACTAGCATTAATAGGTCTATCAAAGGCTTTAATAACATCCTCCCAAAACCCATCCATGTGAATCCAGTAATTTTTAAACAAGAATCTAGAGGGCCTCTTGTCCCTAGTAGAAGTAAACAGAATTAAGGGGAAATGATCAGAACAGTTAGGAGGTAAAACTTTATAAAAAGCATTAGGAAATAAACTCAAAAAAGCATCATTAGCAAGCATTCTATCTAGTTTAATGTGAATAGGGGAATCCTGCCTTTGGTTGTACCACGTGTAAAAAAGGCCAACAGAAGAAAGATCAAGAATGCCACAGTCAAAAATAATATTGTTAAGCTCACCCAGCTGGGTAGGAAAAGCACAGTTCCCGCCAGCTTTCTCTTCCTCAAATCTGTAATAATTGAAATCTCCCATGATAACCCAAGGAAGAGAAGGATCAGGGACTAAACTCCTCATTTGATCCCATAACGGTTTCCTGTCATTCACATTATTAGCAGCATAAATAACAGTAATTAAAATAGGCTGTTGAGAGCCCACCGAGATAGAGCCATGGATCATTTGAGAAGAAAAGAAAATGGGGGAGAAAGAAATTAAGTCAGGGTTCCACTTTAACCAAATTCTGCCAGGATTAGAACTACTAAAATTATTACAACTATTCTCATTGCTGAAAATCATGTGAGAATTAACATACCAAGGATCCGAGAGGGACTCATTATTAGACTTAGCTTCTAAAATACAAATCATACTAAGATCAAAAGACTTGACAAGCTCTCTACAAGCTTTAACTTTGTTAGGGTGATTGAAACCCCTAACATTCCAACAAGCTATATTAGGAAAAAACATTAATTTTTTTAATTTTTAGCCTTCCTGGCAGATTTGGCTCTGGTTTGCACCGAGACGGGAGAAGAATGGGATTTGTTAACAGAGGAATTAGGTGAAGAAGGGGTATCCAGTTTTTTGTCAATGTCGTTCGGAATAGGATTGTAATCGTTGTCATCAGACTCTTGATTTTGAGTGTCTTCTTCAGATTGAAGAGCCGCAAATTTATTAGACAGCCTGACATTAATAGTGGGATTAGCAGACGGAGGAGGAATATGGCTCGAGGAAGAAGCTTCCTCAATGGGAATGTTTAGATTAGGAATATTAGCCTCATTAGGAATGCAATTGTTATGGCTAGCAGTTTCCTTTTCAATTGAGGAGGCTAAAATAGGCAAGGTTTCAACGGTAACATTTTTCCTTTCCAAAATTACCCTAGGAGGAGAGGGGGGAATTTCGGTCGACGCCGGATCTCTGGGTCTTGGGTTTCTGCTAGTACTCCTTCCTCTGTTTCTGGGCTTAGGCGGGGGAAAGACAACCGGATTAGGATTTGGGTTGGATTTGCAAGAAGAATAGGTATGAACCATGGATCCACAGCCTTCACAGCGGCTAGGTTTCCAACCATAAATCACCTTAAGTTGGATATCCACCCCTTCAATATTTATCGGAATTTCATCCGGTAAAGTCGAATCTTTCGAAACAGAAACACACACCCTAGCAAAAGTCAATCTAGCTCTTTTAGCAGTAAGATTGTCCACAGATAGGGGTATACCGATATAGCTAGCTATAGTCGAAATACCTTTCGGGGTCCAGAGGGCAAGAGGGAGATCAACGATTTTAATCCATATAGGAATAGAGGATAGTTCATCCCTCTTTGGTTGAAATTTAGGAGACAATTTTTGCAAAATAAACGGTTTTCCCAACAAAAACCAGGGCCCTCCGGACCAAACCAAGTCATAATCTTCTTGGTTAGTAAACTTGATCAGGAAAAACCCATCAGTCAAGGATAGAAGAGAGAACGAACCTTTCAAGATCCAAACCTTTTTCATGGCAGCAAGAAGCCTTTCATAATATGGCCTTGGCCCCAGAGAATAACCGACTAAAGAGAAAGACCAGACTGAGAGACCTTCAGAAAGATCATCTTCTTTAAAAGTAAGCCTTTGACTAGGACGAACAAAGGATACAGGAAAATCTTCTTTCGCCATGGAGGGGTTGGCCAGATTCATAGCAAAGGAAGTTTCGGAAGAAGCCGGGGAAGAAGCCGGAATAGGCCCCAGAATCGAGGTATTCCGGAGCGGAGGGAAGTCACCGATCTCCATCAGGGAGAGGGATCAACCTCTCCCGGATGAAGGAGGCTTGAGCGGCGCCGAAACGATTCCGAGGAAAACCCTAGATCTCAGATATTTTCCAGGGCTCTCGAAATGAGCAATCTTTCTTTAGGTCTTATTATTATTTTTAGACTTTTTGAATATTTCTAATAATTAAACACGTCATTCACTTTAGGTTCATTGCTCCATTTAAAATTTATAAATTAGTTTGCTCCTATTGCTAAAAAGCATGTTATCATGCTCCTTCTTAAAAATAACCCCTTCTGCATTAACTTGTAAAACCTTTTGATAAAATATTAATACATTACAATGTATATAAACAAATTTATTAAAAATATTAAAAAATTATCTCTCTTTTTTTTTTTCTCATAAGATTTATCATTACTCTTTTATTTTATATTCTCATAATCTTTATCATTTATTATAATAATTATTTTAATAAAAGTTATTTTCTCAATTTTATAATAAAAAAAGGATATATTAATTACTTGGAGCTCAAGTTCAAATTCAGCGGGTAATTAATTACTCTAAGGTTTCGTTTGAAATGACTTTTTTATTATTTCTTTAAATAAATATTTTGTATAAAAATTTTTATTTTTAATTAAAAAAATACTTTAAAAAGTCATAAAAAAATTGTCACAAACAAATCCTATATAAGAAATGTGTGGAACTCATTTCTCCTAGCGAATGCCATTCAAAATAATGCGATGTGTAGCCTAGTGGAACGTGGTCCAGCACATGCCTGAATAACACTGCCATTCCATCTTGTTATATATTATTCACGTGGTCTATAGAAGATAACGTACGCCACAGTGCAAAATAAATTTGAAAGGGACCACTTTGCAGTATGAACTCTCGTCTAAAAGTTTGGGCTTAATAAACTTCAGAGTAGTCCGACTACATACCAACAAATCGTTACAGTTATGTGTCACCAAAAATTGTCTTAATCTGACACTGACACGGATCTTGATGCATATCTGAATAATAAATTTCAAAAATTAAATCTGGGACCATCCAAATTAGGATTTCAGCAAACCTATAATAAAATTGAACGTCTCGAAAATACGAATCAAACTACACCAAATTCGACTAAGTCAAGCCCAAATGGGTCCAAATCAAAGATTCAAAGCAATTTCGGAAAGTTCAAATTATAATTTGAATTACCAAATGAATTCTAAACGTGTCATGCTTATCTTTGTAGTATGAACTCTCGTCTAAAAGTTTGGGCTTAATAAACTTCAGAGTAGTCCGAGTACATACCAACAAATCGTTACAGTTATGTGTCACCAAAAATTGTCTTAATCTGACACTGACACGGATCTTGATGCATATCTGAATAATAAATTTCAAAAATTAAATCTGGGACCATCCAAATTAGGATTTCAGCAAACCTATAATAAAATTGAACGTCTCGAAAATACGAATCAAACTACACCAAATTCGACTAAGTCAAGCCCAAATGGGTCCAAATCAAAGACTCAAAGCAATTTCGGAAAGTTCAAATTATAATTTCGTCGATCTTCTCCATATTTACAGGGCATGTCACTCTAAAAAAAACTATAAATAGACTCCCATTCTTCACATAAAAAGGAGGAGGAAATAAGGAGAAAATTTGGCAAGCTCTCTTACCGTGGACCAAAAACTATATATATATTATCAAATATTTAGCAAGCAACTAGTAGATCAAAATAGAAGAGTTCACCTTTCAAGGAGGCCCACAAGTGAAAGTCACTTGAAATATTTAAGAAAAGCAGTAATTAGCCTAAAGTCAAAGGAGAACTCGCCCGAACTAGATTAATATGCATCACTCGCTTGGTCCTATTAGAGAACTTGCTATGTATAAGGTGACTAGGAGATGTCTCGTCAAATCAATAGTTAGATACTCACCATGTGCTGGACTCCACGATTAATTACTTGCTTTCTCTGAGCATCCATTCCTCTATCGAAACTCAACTACAAGAACGGCCTGTTCTTTGTCCTCAGCTTTCCCTATCCACTTCAATCACATTCAGTTTCCTTGGTTGCCTCAGCTCACTCACCAGTTTCCTCAAAGCAGTCATAGGCGTAATGCAGATTACCCATAACTTCTAAGTTAATGTAGACTATGAAGTCAATGATATGAGTTGTATAAAGAACTAGTGTCAATATGAATATGCTTAGATTTTCATTAAAATAAAAATAATGTAAACCCACTAATTAAGCCATTATATTCAATACTTGTAATAAACTAGAACATGTAAGGAGGAAATAAACTGACATACATATGCATAATATATTGTTCCATAAAAGCAAGTGAAATGAAATACAAAGTTTTCCCTTCCATTTGTACTGGAGAATATCATCACTATCCGGGGTAAATCTAGTTGTAGGTTGTTGTAACGCCTTTACAGTTGTGGATGAACATCTACATCCATATTTCCCTTGACATGCTAGTACTCCTAGGTAGGTTGGCCTTCTCATAAGAGTAAATCCTATCCTTTTGGTGATGATGGTAAGCCCATAGGAGCCATCCAATGAGGTATAGGCATATTAAATGTTTAATATGAAGGTATCTGTAGAGACTAGTTTCCATAATAGAGATCTTCGAGATGGCTGACTAGTGCATCATATGTATTAAACTACTGCGTAGGCATCAACGATTGTCCTGCATCATATGTGGATGCCATATCATAATCCCTTCTTCCAACATACATTGAATGTTTTGGTAGATCTATACTCTGGCTCTGGACTTGTGATTGCCTACTATATCCACCCCCCCCCCCCCCCCCAGTACTATCTCCCCCCCCCCCCCCAGATGTAAATGGTGTACTTGAGGTAGAACATCTGGAACCCTGAGCTGCCTAGGCCTAATACCTGGATTGGTCATCTGTACAGGAGTCAAAATTACTATAATAAAAATAGATTGATCATTATACTCAATCTACTAACCCCACGACCTGATCAATGGTCAATTATCATGAGCTTGCATTTTCCCTATATTCGCCACTCAGCGGTTCTAACAAGTCATAACTACGTATGAAGTAGTCAGTCCATTGTGTTTGTTCATAGAAAAAAGTGTCATTTTGCTATATAATTTCATAACATTTAAATGTATTAATTATATAACGATACATACCACCATGCGCTCTCTAGGAGATCTTACAAAAATAGTTTTTGGAGGGAAAGTTTGAGGCCGTAATAAGTAGATGGATGCCAAGGACCAGTACCATCACATGAATGTCCCCAACTTCTGATTGTCACAACGTTCAGGAAAAATCACTGGAATAAGATATGCATGTTTGTTATTCCACATCTCAATGTATGTTGTGTACTTAACTGTCCACTCCATTTCAGCCGGCCCTCGACCATCTATCCTTAAGTATCCTCTCTCTATAGGTTTGAAACAGGTGAATTGGACCCCTCCAAATTGTCATCCTCTGCTAAATTATTAAATTTTCTTTGGTTTTAAATAAAATTGTAATAAAAAATTAACTTTTGATGGAATTTATTTTCATTACTTAATGAGGTTATATGAAATTTTAAGAAGTACTAACATTCATATGTCAAAAATCTTCAAAATATCATATTATTATCATTTAAAATTACATTTCAAAATGTTAAAAAATAAGTCTACATATTAATTATTTAAGATGTTAGAACATATTCTGTTAAACAGATTATCATTTAAAATTACATTTCAAAGTGTCATTTTGCTATCAAATAAATATAAATATTAATAAGTATATAATTATATGATTTACATATGAATATTCAAACATAATTTTTAATATATTTTTTAAAATTTATATTAGGACATTTAGATTTAAATATATTAAAATTATCTTGAAAATAATTGAATTTATTTTTCAATTCGTGTTGTATATACAAAAATTTTATTGCACTACACTCAAAGTAGGGGTGTCAACATTTGACACGACACAAAAACCGACCTCGACCCGACCCGAAAAATCCGAGATGGACCCGACCCGTTTGAAAAAACTGGTCGGGTTCGGGTTCACAGATTCGACCAGTTTGGAAAAACGGGTCGGGTTTTGGTTGACCCGGTGGGTTGCCGGGTCAACCCGAAAACGAAACTTAAAGATTTAGCCATACATGGATAACATAAAAAAAAAAAAAACTCATGCTCATTTTATTCATATATATAAGAAAAATATACCAGAGAATGAATAAAATATGGATTAAGGCACTTCGGCACTCTACAAGGTTACAATGTGGTGGTATAAAATGAACTAGTGCCTCAACATCAGGATGACTTGGGACGATTATTGCTTAAATCGGTGCATATTTTAGCTGGGTCGGTGTGGCTCTTCATTTTGATAACTACTCCACTATGATGCTATAAAAGTTGAGCACTACGGCACTTGAAACTATAATCCGACATTGCCATGTTTTGAAGATCGGCACTCATTTTCTTGATACTTCAGTGCTTCAGTGTTGATTTCTGGGTAGTAGCGCTGTGAGGAGCTATGGCTCTGAACTTGGCTCTGTCAGGTTGCTAACTTTTCCTTAAAGTCTTGAGAGGCAACTCTACAATGTTAAAAATAGGCACATGGATGTTATAAATGACCATGCAGTGGCGATATCTTTACCATTGTTGTGGTGCTAGTTTTTAAAAACATGGTGATTCCACCGATTAAGAACTTGTTTTAACCTTTTAAGCTTAAGCCAAAATCTCCTCCTTCCAAAAATAGAATTGTCTTGCATAAGAGGGGCATGCCAATTATTTTAAACAACCACAAAAAAAGAATTATGAAGCAACCACATGTTTTGGAATCTAAATTGAGAAGGAGCATTAAACTGTCTATAATTAATGGAAATAAGTAAAGGAGAATGATCAGATAAGGTTCAAGTAAGATGGTGCACATTAGTAGAGTTAATGGAATTAAGCCAAGAGTCATTGAAGAGGACACAATCAAGCCTTTGCCATAGGAGGCCCCTATTCTAGGTAAAGTTATTACCCACAAAAAAAAAATTAATCAAATTACAGACCAAAATCATATTATTAAAGTCTTCCATAGATCGATAAGAAGGATTAGAACCACCAATCCTTTCAGAAGGACTAATAATAGAATTAAAATCACCACCAACAAACCAAGGCAACTTGCAAAGACTATGAAAATTAATTAGAGAGTCCCAAAGCACATTTCTAATGTAAAGAGACGAAGCAGCATATATAAAAGAAGCACAATAATGAGAATTAAAGACTTCAATTTTACAATGTATCACTTGAGTAAAGTCACCAATAACATCAACTTCAACCAAGTTTTTCCAAAAGACCCAAACTTTGTTGGACACATTCAAAAAAGCATGGTTAAAACCCAAAAACTGAGAAGTGTTTATTAACATAGATGAGGAAATAAGAGGTTCAAGAAGAACAAGAATAGAAATATTGTGCACACGACATAATTTCTTAACACGAATACGAGAAGACGGGCAACCAATGCCCATGATGTTCTAAATAATTGTACTAAACATAAATAAAAGATTAATGAAAATTATTTGAGCGAGTGTTTCAAGGACGTTTCAAGGTAATCTGTTTTGGCTTCCTCCCTCTTTTACTATTAACTTTAATAAAGCTAGAATCATTATCATCCATAGCAAAACATTTAGTATTAATACTCATATCCTCAGTACCAGTAAAAGTATCACTATTATAGTTGGAAGTAGAAGGGATCTTACCATCATTATGTTGATCCGGTAGAGATTCATCCTTCATAAACATACCATCCTCCTCCCAATTATCATTATTTCTCCTAATAGAAACCTTAGTGCATTTAGATAAAGAAGAAACATGATCCATAGAAACAAACTCACCTTCCTCTAATGGCATGTCCTTTGTTTCACCCTCTTTAGAGGCCAATTGTAAGTCACCATTTTCTCCCCAAGACCAATTCTGATCATCAAAAGTATTACAAAGCTCATGAAAAGGCACAACATCATGGGAATCAGACACCTTTTCATTAATAATGCAAGGTAAAGGCGGCCCATCATTATCATCCTTTCGGGTTTCAATAAAAGGAGAATAATTATTCACAATATGATCACAATCAGTACTAGGAATAATTAAAGTACCATTAAAAACTTCCTGGTCATGAGTCAAATTATCAGTATTGATAGCATCCATGTGAACATGTGGCCTAGGTTCCTTCTCAATTTGTTGTGAAGGATTAGGAGTATTACCAACCAAAGGAATCAGATTAGACACAGCCTGATCCACCACATCTTTCATTTCTTTCGCAGATTTCTTAGCAATACGAAGGTTGGGATGTTTCCAAAATAAATCATTCACACCATGCCCAGGCATTTTACGAAAAGAATAAAATATCGATAAATTCTCAAAGTCAATGTTTTGGAAATAATCCTTAACTTCATAGCCAATCCAAATTTTGGTAGGATGTTTCTTCGAGACATCCAACTCAACTAAAACCCTAGCAATAGATGGAATTGAAACTGAAGCAGTTGCTTGGTCAGTTTGTAATGGTTGGTCGAAGATTGATGCCATACCAAATAGAATTTGGTGGTTAAGAAAATGCAGGCACAAATTTGGAAAAGAAATTCAAATTGGAGCAATAGGGGATTCCTCCCTAACGTCAAAATTCGGAGTCCATTTTAGAAGATGCATTTAACATGCTTGAATATAATAAGATCTACGAGCAAATATGTGGCTATAATCAAGATCATTTAAAAGTTTGATAGCAACATGTCGTTCATCAAGTAATCTGATATGAAAAGATCTAGACAGTTTTAGGTTAAGAAAAAACTTGCGTATGAAATCAAGATTCGGTCTCCTTAACAAAAATTTACCAACCAAAGTTAAAGCATAATGAACTGCAAGTTGTTCAACAACCGAATCCTCAAGAAGAATAGTCGGATATCCCTTAAATGAAGAATGAACAAACATAAGTTTCGATGAAGAAGATGAAGCTCCAGCGACAACATCTTTGAAGGACTGTGATTTTCCCTCAAAAAGAGAGGTATATATATATATATATATATATATATAGTAGGGAGAAGTTATTTGACATCCTAATTTTGTATAAAACATAGCATACAAATAGGTAAAAAAGAATTGTGAGGGGCAAAGATATTTTATTTAAACATAAAATTTGAAAGAGAAAATTTATGAGGCATACTACAATTGAAATAAAAATACTAGTATATGTCATTGATTATAGATTATGCACCTCCATGTAATTGTGGAAGGTGTTGACACAATATAATAGTCATAAGTTTGTTAGAATAAAAATTGTGATGAAAATTAGAAGAGCCTTATGGCATATAAGTTATCTTTAAGAGATCATTTTCTAAATGTTTTTCTCTTTATCTTTTGAGGAGAGGAGAGCAAAGACTAACAATTATAGTATAAATTTAGATGTTTGAATTTTGAGTCAGAGTTGGTATCGATAACCTATATCAACCTTAGAAGTGATGACTATTGAATATTTGCTTTGGAAAGATGGAAAGCAAACTGAAACTGATATTTCTTTGGGAAAATTTAAATGTCAACTTTTAAATTTTGATTTTTAAATTTAACATACCATTGAAAATGACATACCTCTTCGAGAGTTGGAAATGATATTTCTTAATGGGTTTAGATTTAGAATTATAAATTTCATCCATAATACAATAGCCAAATTCAAAAAGGAACTATGTATTACCCCGAAGGGTTAAAATAATGTTTAATCAAATACTTAGCTATGATAATTTAGATGTGTTATCATTAATTTCATATTCAAGTTCAAAATATTAAATGATATATCTTCCCAAGGGAATAAAATATCATTCCTTTTTTAATTATTTGAATATGAAGATAATGATCATTATTGATTTTAATTTCACAAAGAGAATCAATTGATTTTAAATTGATTTGGGATCTTTAAATCTCCTACTAAGGCAACCCCTCATAATTAATTACATCATAAGAAGCCTGAGTTTCCTATGAATACTCTTGATTAAAATAATGATAGAAATCATATTTTAAATTTTCTAGGAGTGATATCAAAGGGGTGGGGTTGGAATTTCAATAGGGATTGAATCAAAATTTGAACACTTATTTTTGGAAGCCAATTGAGAAGGACTATGAGGCATTTTTGGATTATGAATAGATTTAGAAATGCCCCATTTGATCCTATGTATTGGGCTTTAAATTTTAAATCAGAAAAATTTTCAATTTGAGTTGTTAATTTATTAGAATGTTGGGATTATATACCCAAAATTGGGATCTTAAGATTTTGGGTCTGCCCCATATCCTAAATCTATTTAGGCACTAAAGCATAGTGGCCCAAACCTAGCAAATGACATATTAGTCTGGACTTTTCCCGACCTAGATTGAGGAGCCAACTAATCACCTAATTCTTCAAAACCATGAAAATGATCTTTTATGAAATATAGGTAAGTTGTTGTTTAAGTTTTGAGGAACTGGGGACAACGTCTAAAGAATTGTCTTAATTGACCCATTTACTTATATAGAGCAATTATGCACTAATGCAATTAAAATTTTATTTCTTTATATAGTTTTAATGCAATACATACCAATTAACCTTATATGAATAAATGATATGATGATATTTTAAAATTTTGGCTTTGAAAGTAAATATATCTCTAGAGATTGCACAATATCCCCTAGACAGAGATGCACCCTAATATACAGGTGGTCTGCCATAATCCATAGGTGAAGAGGTGCCAAATAAGGAAGAGAAATTATAATATGCATGCATGAGACACTCAATAAACACGAGCATATTTCTTAAAACAATTATGTTTCTATGTTGGCCTAAGATTTTTATTTATTTATGAGTAAAATAAATTTAGTTCTTAAAGAGCCTAAACACATCTAGGCTAAAGCAAAAGTGGCATACAAGAGTAAGAAAACCTTGAAAGATTATAAATTCTTACTACACAGAATTAAACATATCAATCAAATTATATAATCAAAGTAAATCAAAAAGTGTAAAGGTCCATGTAGCTAATGACACTTAATCACAACATAAGATCTATAAAAATTAAAATTGGTCAGGTACCACTGACAATAACCTGGATTATAATCCTTGAAATGACACAAGTAATTTTAAGAATATGACATTATTTATGTCTTTCTTCTTTCATCTTCCTCCTTTCTGTGAACTCCTTGAATTTGTCGGTTCCAAGTATCAAAATAGAAAGAACTTCTCCCAAAAGTGGAGTTTCTTTCCTTTTTGGATTTCCAAATCATCTTAATTTAATTCCCCAAACAAAGGAAATCTCTTCTATGGGATTTTTCCCTTCACTTTGGACTTCAAATTTGATAGTTAATATCCCATCTTAAAATTGACATTCACAACACTTGAAATTCAAAATATATATTAAAAATTCAAAAGACTCTAGGCAACATGCATGGTTATCCTAAAACAATATAATTAAAATGATCAATGTCATCTAAAACAATTATATAATTAAGTTGCTCAAATTAAAGAAGAATTACACTTGGTCATGGTCTTTTAATTTCAAGGGGGGCTTAACATATTTAGCACCTACAAAAATTTTGTTGGTTAAGTTTTAATTAAACCCCCATAATTTTAGCCCTACAAGAGTATGTCTTCCTATAAAAAACTTTGTTAGTATCCAGATCATTCCTAACCTATAATTAATCTTATGCTAATCACAACAATTCACTGATAGAATGATAAAATTAAAACAACACAAAATATCACATCAATAAATTCATTACAACCAACATGCGAATAAATAAATGAAAACCCTTCACAAAAAAAGACTAGAAGAAAAAAAAAAACATCAACCTAGCCTAAAACAAGGATTGGTTGTCCTAATAAGTCATATAATGTGTATCTTTCAGGCTATGTGGCTTGGATAAGTCTTATATTGGGTAGTTGTTAAGTTGTCTAATGTTTTAATATTTGTTATAGGTTAAAGGGGATTTTTAATTTGAGTTTAAGTATTAATATATTGTTATTCATTTTAGATTAAAATTTAACTGTTGAGTGATTATAACCTTTATTTACACTCGGGCTGTGAAGTTTATTTCACCTTCCTTTGGTGCTATGTAAATAGCCTTGTAGACTCGGGTTATCTGATGGTAACCAATATTATTTAATTAACTTAACTAGTTAAAATTATAGGTTGATGATTTTTATTTCATTAGTTTCTTAATTGATTTATTAGATTAATCATTTATTTTTCCATCAAATGGTTTTTTGATTTTAAAGTATATTTTAAGTGTTGACTAATTACTACCTCTATTTACACTAGGGTCATGAAGTTTATTTTACCTTTATAGGGGCTAAATTAATAACCTCATTGGCTTGGGTTACCTACTAGTAACTAGTAGAATTTAATTGAATTAATTTATTGAACTAAAGGGTTGATACTTTTTAATTAAATTGATTGATTACTAATTTTAATGATTGAATTTAACATTTTGTAGAGTTTTATTTAATAATTAAATTTTGGAATTTTCTTTTAATTATTGAATACATTAAATTAAGGGGTTAAAATTTAACTTTTTTTATTTAAGTTTTATTATGGAATTTTGATAATATTCCTAAATACTATACCCTAAGGTGAGTAATTAGACATTAAGTTTGATGGATTTGGATTTTTCTAGATTAAGTTATAAATTTTTTAAGGTTGGGTTCAATTTTGAACTACACTTAACCAAACAATTGACTTTTTGACTTTCACTGATTTATGGAGATTTATCATTTTTAATATACACTAAACTCTTAGCATGATCCAATGCTTTTAGTTTTTTCAATTTAGAATTTTTTAAAATTAATTATGAGTTTTTAAAGTTTGAGTACTTAAGTTGATTAATTAAGAAGGTTTTAATGGTTTTTCTCCAAACTCATTTAAAACTTCTTGAAATCAATCTTGAAGGTCAGGGATGACTCATGAGAGTGTTTTCAAGTGTTTGAGATTTATTTAGAATTCTTAATTATTTTTAATTATTTAATTTGATTAAATATTATTATTTTAAAATTAAATTAAGCTCAAATTAAGGGTTTAGTCATAAAGCATTTAATTTTCTTAACTAGAGGGTTAAATTCTGAAGAGTTTGATATATATTTTGTATTTTTTTTTAATTTAATTTATACTAGTTAAGGCTCTAGGTCAATTCTATTGGTTAACTTTAGGTTACTTAAATGGTGGGCCAAATGAATTCCAAATTCAATAAAATTTGGACCATTATTTCATCTAATCTCAAGGTCCAAACCCACAAAATTTGGGTCCAAAGTGGCCCTCAAATGGGGTTAGCCAAATCCCTTAGGGTAACCACAAGATCACCTTCAAGGATTTAATCAAGGCTATCTAAATTAGGGTGGTGGAAAAATCAGTGAAATTCTACTCCCTATCAAAGCATGAATTACACAAAACCAATCACATCCTAATTCCCATTGGATAAGTCATTAGGCTAAATAGAACTTAAGGGTCAATAATTGGTTATTGACCCTTAATTACAGGTTAGCTTAATTAAGCCCCTAATCATCTCAATAAAATGAGAGAAATTTTTGGCATGTTAGAGACATGTCAAAAGTTTATCTCCTAAAGTTTCAAGCCAGGGCTAATTTTTTTAAGCTAAAATTACAAAAATATTCTTATGGTTATTAGTAAAATTAACTAAGTTTCATGCATGATCATGGCTAAAAATCATAGAGTTTTTGTAGGTTTCCTAAAGAACACTCCAATGAGCCTAAGAACAAATAAATTTGTTAGGTGTGTGAGGAGTTATGATTTTTTATGTTCCTTGTATTTTCAAGAGTTTTTAATGCAAGAATTATGTAGTCAATTTTGCGCCATCTAATTGTGCAACCAATCAATGTGGATGACTAGATAAATGCAGGATTAACCTCAACCATTCGATAAGAAATTAGAAGGAAATTAAACACACTCTAGGACCGTGAGATTTAATATAGTATAATGAAGTTCCATTGCACATATTAAAGTTGATCAAATGGAAAGGTGAAATCTAGGATTTTGATTCTAAGGGAATGAAGAATCTAACCATAAAGAATAAGGGTTGAGTTGATACTAGGGTAGTTCCAAAATGGATGTGCTATACCACTAGTAAATTTAATCTTAAGGCAAGGAAGCATGATGACACCCATCTAACCTTAAGTAATAGAAAGCTTGATGATCATGTGGAAAGGAAGCACATGAACTCACACTTAACAATAATGGATTAGGACTAAAATTGAAATTAGGATGGTGCAACAAATGGCATGTTATATCACTAGTATATCTAATCCTAAGGAAATAAAGCACTAGAAGTAACACCTAATTTTTAGGAAAAGAAGACTGGATGATCATATAGGATGGAAGCACTAGTACTCACACCTAACCACAAATAATTGAGGCTAGTTTTAAAATAAGTATGGTGCCTTAAAGGGTGTGCTCCATCACAAATGGATCTAATCTTAAGGTACAAAATTATGGTGACTCACATCTAACCTTAAGAAAAAGAAGATTGGATGATTGAGTGGGATGGAGGCACTAGGACTCACACCTAACAACAAATGATTGGGGTGTGAATTGAAACTAGGATGGTGTCTTAAGGGCCGTGCTCCATCAATAGTGGATCTAATCATAAGGAAAGAAAGCCAGATGACTCACTTCTAACCTTAATGAAAAGAAAATTGAATGATCATGTGAGAAGGATGCACTAGAACTTACACCTAACCATAGAGGATTGGAGGTGGATTTGAAACTAGGCTGGTGCTTCAAAGTGCGTATTCCATTACTAGTGGATCTAATACTAAGGTAAGAAAACACTATGAGTCACATCTAACCTTAAGGAAAATAAGATTAGATGATCATGTGAGAAGGAAGCACTGAGAATCACACCTAACCATAGAGGATTGGGGTTGGATTTACAAATAGGATGGTGCCACAAAGATCATGCTCCATTATTTATAGATCTAATCGTAAGGTAAGAAAGCATGATGACTCACATCTAACCTTAAGAAAAAGAAGACTGGATGATCGTGTGGGAAGGAAGGATTGAGACTCACACTTAACCATATAGGATAGAGGCTAGAATTAAAAATAAGATGGTGCCACAAAGTGCATTCTCCATAACTAGTGGATCTAATCCTAAGGCATGAAAGCATGATGATTCACATCTAACCTTAAGGAAAAGAAGATTGGATGATCTTGTGGGAGGGAAGCAGTAGGACTCACACCTAACCATAAAGGATTGGGGTGGGATTTGAAACTAGGATGGTGCCATAAAGTGCATGCTCCATCATAAGTGGATCTAATCATACATGATGGCTCACATCTAACTTTAAGGAAAAAGAAGAATAGAGTTTGGAATTTAAGATTTACATAAATTTGATTCAACTTGATTCAAAACATGAAGATATTTTATTTATTCTAAAGTTGAGCTACATCAAGCATAGTATTCTTAAGAAAATGCCTATTTACTAGCAATATTAAGTGATTTCCTTTATAATTAACTAGCTGATGTGAGCCTCCTGGTAAATTTGTAATACATTTCTTGATGTGTTTGAAGGCACTTTAGCATTTCTCATCCTATATGAATATGAGGTCCTTTTAGGCAAGGATAAAGAAGGGTTTGAAATGTTCCACCTCCTATAAAATACATTTCTCATCCTATATGAATATGAGGTCCTTTGAGATGAACCTCCTTATATACGTCAGTCTACCTTAAAGGGGGCTTAATTGAGCATGGTTATAGAAGGTGGAATATTTTAGATGGATTTAATCTTAGTAGATTCAATTTCAATTTCATAGTTCCATACTATGATGCCTAAGAATTTTTCTAATGTGACGCTGAAAGCACCCTTCAAGAGGTTGATTTTAAGGTCGTAGCAGCGTAATCACTCGAAGAATATTATTAAGTCATATAGGTGAGCCTCTTTGACTTTTCTCTTGAGAACTAAATTATTGATGTAGCATTCAACTTGATTATGGAATAAGTCTTTAAAAATTCAAGTAATGGCCCTGTTGTGTGTAACTCCCACATTTTAAACGTTGAATGAAATCACCTTATAATAGAAGATTCCTATAGGAGTTTTAAATATAGTATTTCTCTCATATTTTAAGCCATCTTAATTTTGTTATAGTGAGACGAGCCATCCATAAAGGATAAAATGACATGCAAAGAGGTGATTCCCATCATGTTCGAGTATGGGTAATGAAAATTCATCCTTAAGACATGCCTTATTTAGATCTCTATAGTTAACATTGATCTGAATTAGATCATTCTCCTTTTAAACTAGCAAGATACTGGCTACCAAAGAGGGATGTTGTTCCTCTCAAATAAATTTATTGTTGACAAATTTCTTAATTTTAGAGATGACTTGTTGCTCAATTACTAAACGCATGCATCTTGGAGCTTGTTTAACAATCATAGCATCACGCCAAATTCTAAGTTTATGAACTTCTACATCAGCATACAAGCTGACATTTCATCATATGTCCAAGAAAAGTAGTCTTTATACTCAAAGAGAAGTTGAATTAGATCCCTAAACTCATCCTCACTCAACAAAGAGCTTATGAATGTGGGGTGAGGGTCATCCCTTATTCCATGGTAAATTTCTCTTAATTTGTTGACTGTCAATTTAATCTCTTAATTTGTTGACATTCTCAAATTCATAATGATTAGTTATCACAAGATAATATTCTTCATTATCAAATGGACTAATGGTTCCAAAATCAATACCATAGGTCAAATTTCTCTAATTTTTTGTATGTTAGAGACTCTCTTGGTATCGAACTTGACCCTTAGTCTAATGACCCAATGTGAGACCTTTAGAGACAAAATTTTTGATGCAAGTAGGAAAGTAGCCAAAATTTAGTTCCATTAATAATTTTAAATTAGCCTCCTTAAGGATTACATCATCTTCCATCCTGAGGGGGAAGATCTAGGGAAAACCTATGGCCTTTTCTTACCTCAGCATCTAAATTAAGAGAGTCCATAATCGCTGACCCTTCAAATGTGCCAGCAGATAGTGATGTTAAGGTTTTGGCATCAATTTTCCTACTGAGATTTTCGTACATAGTTAATTTAGTTTGTCATTTTAAACTTTTGAAGTTTCACCATCTAGGTCACTATCCTATACTAAATTTAGATCAAATTTTGAAGGAGGATTTATCTTTTGACAACCCAAAGAAATTATTGCACCCAATATTTTTGGTTCCTCATTAGAACTTGATTCCAAATCAATGTACATAGATGGTGTTCTTCTTTTGAATTAAGTATGGCTTCAACCATGTGCTCTTTGGGTCATCTTCCTATTAATATTATCTACCTCATGACCTATTTTAGAGATTTTGATGATACAAATGTATGCTTGGAAGCTCCAATTTGTGTGCTAAATAATTCAGATGTAATGATGTGTATAGTAATCACTTATGGGATTTACAATGCACAACTCAAGTTCAATTAAATGTTGAGATTAAGGTTGACCAAGATGGACAACTTGAAGGATTTTATATTATCATAGGTGTATGTTATTGGTCCATTAATATTTACTTGCATGATTTAATTTGCTCGCAATCTAAATATTTATTAATTATATATTAATCTTGATATAGAAATCTATAAGATTTATTTATTAAATAAATTTTATAACCTTCATTGATTGCACAATTATTATCAAATATGGAAAGTTATCTAATTAGGGAAATTGAAGGTAATAAGCTTTTATGGTAAATCTTTTATTATATATTTATGTTAAATTGACTTTTTCACATCTATTTATAAATTTATGATTAATGTAATAGAAATTACATCATATTATTATATTAATACTCAACATATCCTTAAACATTTAAAAATGTGCATGAGTTTTTATTTTACTGATTACGTTACTATTTTGACAGAAATATTGTCTAATTTTTATTGAATTAGATTGTTTGGATTCTTTAGGTAGAACATGATAGGTTATATGACTCATTTGGATTTCATTTCATTTTATAATGAATTTCCAAACCTTATCTAATTGAAATATAATTTGCTGGTAGCCATTTTCGACCTATTTTGGATGTATATGAAGACTTTTTGACTTTCCCATATGGCTAGCCATTTTATAGCCATTTGAATCTCATATATATTTAATATAAATGAGTTTTGATCAAATATAATATTATTAGTTGATAAATTAATATTATTTTAATAGTTTTATTCAAATTTGACTTTACTTACCCTTTCCCTTTAAATACCTCTTTTCTTCTTCATGTAAGGGCTGCTTAAAAAGGAAATTTCCAGCAATTCTTCCATTCTTCCTTTCTTCTTTACATGCTAAATCTTGAGGGAAGAAACTTTGATTTTTATTTCAAGAGCTCTTTTCATTTACGAGATCTAATTCTTGGTTGGAAAGCTTCAACACACAAAACTGAGTAACATCTCTTAGAGTTCTTGAGTTTGCTTTCCTTCACTAAATCTTTACTTGCTTATATCATAAAGTGATTAAATTTAATTTGTAAAGATCACCTCAAATATTATGGATATTTTATTGCAAGATAATTTGAGCTTGTATTATTTATATCAAATCATATTTTTTATTTTCTTTATCAAAGCCATTTGTCTTAGAGAAGTTTAAATTGTAATTAGATTGGGTTGTACTCACCCGTGTAGGAGAATACTTAATTTATAAAGAACTTCTTTGATTTAAAAAAGTGAAATTTGCAAAGCAAACTTGAGATTAGTGAGTTCTAGCCCAAGAGTTGGCTAGCATGGATGCTGGTCAGATTGGAAATGGGCTCAACCACTTAAAAATATTGTGCCTCTTATTTTCATTTCTTGCATATATTTTTCTTGTGTCCTTTTCATAAAAATTGTGTGATTTCTTATTCTTTTCAAAATAGCTTTAAAATTATTTTAATTTTCTTCTTTTAATAAAAAATTTAAAAACCCCAATTCACCAACCCCCTCTTAATTGGGGTTCCATTGTCATCCAACAATTAGTATCAAAGCCTTGGCTCTTTTTATTTTGACTTAACATCCTAAAGTATATCCACTTATAAACTATGGCACAAGGTGTTCCTAAGGGTTCACTTCCCGAAGGATAATCCACTCATCATCCTCCATTGTTAGATAATATTCCTTTGATTATTGGAAAAATAGAATTAGTACATTCTTAAGATGTAAACTCTCATATGTGGCACATGCTTACACACCAATATCGTGCACCCACTAAAGAAATTAATGGAATAAAAATTAAAAAATATTTTGATGAATGGACTGCATTAGAGAGGGAATTAAATGAGCTAAATGCTAGGGCATGTAATACTTTGCATTGTGCACTTCTTTCAGATGATTACATAAAAATTTCTATGTTAAATTCAACAAAAAAATTATGGAATAAATTAAGTATAACTTATGAAGGTACTAGTGAGGTTAGAGATGATCATATAAATAGACTTATTCATAAATATGCACTATTTCGTATGTCTCCTTCTGAATCTATTTCTGACATGCATACAAGATTTATGAAAATAATTAATACATTACATTCTCTTGGAAGAATATATAAGAATTAAGACTTAGTCTATAAGATTCTTAGATGCCTTCCCAAACAATGGGATGCTAAAGTAACTGTAATTAGTGAGGCTAAGGATTTATATACTTATCTACTTGATCAACTTTTGGGTTCTTTGACATCACATCAATAGATTATAGCTCAAAGGGATAAATTGGATAGCCCTTCTAAGAAAGAAAAAGAGAAAGGTAAAACTATTGTCTTACAAGTTGATGATAATGATGAACCTAGTTCATCAAGCTCTAATGAAGATAGTGATGAAGTGGCCATGCTGTTAAGAAGACTTAGAAGCTTACTAAGGAAGAAAAATCAAAGGTATTAGAAATCTAAAAATTATAAATTTCAAACTAAGAATTTCTCTATAGGAGAAGGGATTATTTGTTATCATTGTAATAAGCCTAGATGTATAAGAGGATATTGTCCAGATCTTATTGATTCAAAGAAGAAAGAGATGGATATAGAGAGAAAGAGTGATAAGAAAAAAAAAAAAGAAGCATTTCAAGAAGAAGAAGAAGAAGAAGAAGGCTCTCTAGGCCAACCTAGATTCAGATGAATCAAGTTCATCAGATGAAGAGGTGAACATTTTCCTTATGGCACGAGGAGAATCGGATCATGATTCTCAAGAGGTACGTAATGATATATCTTATGAAGAATTAGATGATGCTTTTAATGAATTAGTTATTGAGTATAAAAAATTAAATAGAAAATATAATATTTTAGAAAACTAAGTATTGATTCATGTGCATTTTAATGATTTAAAAAATGAATGTGATGATTTGAAAAATAAAAATAGTTTTGTATTTGGTAGTTCTTTACTTGTTTGTAAACTTGAAAGAGAAAATATTCTATTAAAAACAAGATTAGATTTATGCATGAAATAACAAGTTCAATATAAAGTTCCATAAAGTACAACATTAAATAAAATTTCTTCTTATATGCCACGAGGGCATCATGCTAAGCCATATGTAAATACTAATATTTGGTGTAATTATTGTGGTAGAAAAGGACATTTCTCATTTTATTGCAATGCCCGTAGATCACTAAATGATAAACAATCATTTTTTGTATGGGTTCCAAAAAATAAAAGTACTTCAACTACTATACATAATAGATATCATTCTACTCATTTAGAATGTGGACCCAAAAATATTTGATTTCCAAAAGTTAACATCTGTTTTTTTTTTTTTTGTAGGAATGCCTTCAAAGTAAAATCAATGTAGGCATGTGGTACTTGGATAGTGGATGTTAAAGACATATGACGGGAGATAAAGTATAATTCTCTACATTAGAATCAAGTGATGGAGGATATGTTACATATGGAGATAATGTAAAGGGAAAGATTATTGACAATGGATCCATATGTAAGAACTCTATTACTTTATAGAAAGTCTTATTTGTTTCTTCTTTTAAACATAACTTAATTTCAATTAGTCAATTATGTAATAAAGGTTTAAATGTATATTTTTATGCTTCACATTGCATTATTAGAAATAATAGAACTATTTTTCTTATACAAAATAGACATAATTTTTTTTTATTGATTTAGAGAAAACAAATGATGTTAATTTGAATTTACTTTGCATGAAATCTACAAAAAATGATGTTTAGTTATGGCATAGAAGGATATGTCATGCTAATATCCATACTTTAAATAAAATTTCTAAACTTGATTTAGTAGTTGGTTTACAAAAAATAAATTTTCATTTTGATTATATATGTGATTCATGCATTCATGGTAAACAAATGAAAAGTTCATTCAAGTGTAAAAATATAGTTTATATGAGTAGACCTTTAAAATTATTGCACATGCACTTATTTGGGCCAATTAACACATCTAGTTTAGGTGGTAAAAAATATGAATTTATTATTGTAGATGATTATTCAAGATACACCATGGTATTATTCTTAGCTAATAAAAATAAAGCATTTGATGATCTTAGAAAATTTTCTAAATATATTCAAAGAGAATAAGGTTATTTGATTCATAGAATTCAAACAGATCACGGTGGAAAATTTGAAAATGAATCATTTGAAATTATTATGATGAAAATGAATTAGGCATATTTTTCAGCTCCTAGGACTCCTCAACAAAATGGTGCAGTTGAAAGAAAGAATCGTACTTTCATAGAATTAGCAAGATCAATATTAGATGGATATAAACTTCCAAAGTATCTGTGGGCAAAAGTAATAAACACTTACGTTATGTTACAAATAGAATTTATTTAAGTCCAATTTTTAAAAAGACCCCTAATGAAATTTTTTTTGGAAAGAAACCTAAGATTAGTCATTTAAATATTTTTGGATGTAACTGTTTTATTTTAAATGATGATAAAAATCCTTTAGGTAAATTTGATAGTAAGTCTAATGATGGTATCTTGCTAGGATATTCAATTTTTGGAAAATCTTTAGAGTTTTTAATAAAAGAAAATTAATTGTTGAAGATTCCATTCAAGTAATTTTTAATGAAAACCCTATAGATTTAATAAGAAATGATTTGAATGATGATGATATAGAAAATATGAAGAAAATAAATTTGGAAGAAAAGGAGGATGATTCATTGCCTACATAATAGAGATATAATAGAAATCATCCAAAAGAATTAATAATTGGTGATCCTTTCCAAGGTGTTAAGACTACGAGAAACCTTAGGGATGAGGTAGAACATTCTGCATTCCTATCAAAAATTGAACCTAAAAATATAGATGAAGCATTAAAAGATAATTTTTGGATGATTGCTATGAAAGAAGAACTTAACCAATTTATAAGAATTGATGTTTTGGAGTTAGTCACAAGACCTCATAATCAAAATATAATTGGAACTAAATGGGTTTATAAAAATAAGCTAGATGACTTGGTAAGTTTTATTAGAAATAAAGCTAGATTAGTTGCACAAGGAAACTCATAAATAGAAGGAATAGACTTTGAAGAATCTTTTGCACCAATAGCAAGACTAGAAGCCATTAGATTACTCCTTTCCTTTGCTTGTTTAAGGACTTTAAACTTTTTCAAATGGATGTCAAAAGTGAATTTTTGATTGGCTATATTGATCAAAATATTTTTGTAGAATAACCACCAGGTTT
>NW_021318794.1:125367-125639 GCF_001605985.2 Dendrobium catenatum | reverse complement strand
AATTTGAGATGGGTATGATGGGAGCACTCACTTTTTTCTTAGGACTTCAAGTAAAACAGCTAGAGTCTAGCACATTCATAAGTCAAACCAAGTATATAAATGAATTATTAAAAAAGTTTGATATAAAGAGATTCAAATTTAGTAAAGCTCCTATAAGCCCATCAATTAGACTTGATTTAGATGAATCAAGAAAACCAATAGATTAAAAACTTTATAGGAGTATGATTGGTTCACTTTTATATCTTACTACTAGTTGACTAGATATTATGTTT
>NW_021318794.1:101272-124731 GCF_001605985.2 Dendrobium catenatum | reverse complement strand
GATATATTAATTACTTGGAGCTCAAGTTCAAATTCAGCGGGTAATTAATTACTCTAAGGTTTCGTTTGAAATGACTTTTTTATTATTTCTTTAAATAAATATTTTGTATAAAAATTTTTATTTTTAATTAAAAAATTACTTTAAAAAGTCATAAAAAAATTGTCACAAACAAATCCTATATAAGAAATGTGTGGAACTCATTTCTCCTAGCGAATGCCATTCAAAATAATGCGATGTGTAGCCTAGTGGAACGTGGTCCAGCACATGCCTGAATAACACTGCCATTCCATCTTGTTATATATTATTCACGTGGTCTATAGAAGATAACGTACGCCACAGTGCAAAATAAATTTTAAAGGGACCACTTTGCAGTATGAACTCTCGTCTAAAAGTTTGGGCTTAATAAACTTCAGAGTAGTCCGACTACATACCAACAAATCGTTACAGTTATGTGTCACCAAAAATTGTCTTAATCTGACACTGACACGGATCTTGATGCATATCTGAATAATAAATTTCAAAAATTAAATCTGGGACCATCCAAATTAGGATTTCAGCAAACCTATAATAAAATTGAACGTCTCGAAAATACGAATCAAACTACACCAAATTCGACTAAGTCAAGCCCAAATGGGTCCAAATCAAAGATTCAAAGCAATTTCGGAAAGTTCAAATTATAATTTGAATTACCAAATGAATTCTAAACGTGTCATGCTTATCTTTGTAGTATGAACTCTCGTCTAAAAGTTTGGGCTTAATAAACTTCAGAGTAGTCCGACTACATACCAACAAATCGTTACAGTTATGTGTCACCAAAAATTGTCTTAATCTGACACTGACACGGATCTTGATGCATATCTGAATAATAAATTTCAAAAATTAAATCTGGGACCATCCAAATTAGGATTTCAGCAAACCTATAATAAAATTGAACGTCTCGAAAATACGAATCAAACTACACCAAATTCGACTAAGTCAAGCCCAAATGGGTCCAAATCAAAGACTCAAAGCAATTTCGGAAAGTTCAAATTATAATTTCGTCGATCTTCTCCATATTTACAGGGCATGTCACTCTAAAAAAAACTATAAATAGACTCCCATTCTTCACATAAAAAGGAGGAGGAAATAAGGAGAAAATTTGGCAAGCTCTCTTACCGTGGACCAAAAACTATATATATATTATCAAATATTTAGCAAGCAACTAGTAGATCAAAATAGAAGAGTTCACCTTTCAAGGAGGCCCACAAGTGAAAGTCACTTGAAATATTTAAGAAAAGCAGTAATTAGCCTAAAGTCAAAGGAGAACTCGCCCGAACTAGATTAATATGCATCACTCGCTTGGTCCTATTAGAGAACTTGCTATGTATAAGGTGACTAGGAGATGTCTCGTCAAATCAATAGTTAGATACTCACCATGTGCTGGACTCCACGATTAATTACTTGCTTTCTCTGAGCATCCATTCCTCTATCGAAACTCAACTACAAGAACGGCCTGTTCTTTGTCCTCAGCTTTCCCTATCCACTTCAATCACATTCAGTTTCCTTGGTTGCCTCAGCTCACTCACCAGTTTCCTCAAAGCAGTCATAGGCGTAATGCAGATTACCCATAACTTCTAAGTTAATGTAGACTATGAAGTCAATGATATGAGTTGTATAAAGAACTAGTGTCAATATGAATATGCTTAGATTTTCATTAAAATAAAAATAATGTAAACCCACTAATTAAGCTATTATGCATGTTGATCAAGTAATAAAGTGATAAAAATGTGCGTCCATCCCACGAAGAAGAGTTCTACTTAATTATAATTAAACTAGTGATGTTTAATCTACATACACAATTTATCCTGCTAAATGTAAACATGATATTTTTGAGTTTTTTTTTTTCTTGTAATAGAGACTTATAGGAAAATTTCATAGTGATGAAAATAAAATATTTAGACTAATGAATGTATGACAATATAATTTTTCAAATGAGACTATTAATTTTAGATGTGGATCAGAGTATATGTGTCATTATATCTCTATCAAACTTGTAGGGGTGAAAAGGTAGGTTTAAGGCCTTCTTACAATTATACAATTTCCATAGAACCTAAAAGATTTAACATCATATGTCTATGTATGCCAAAATTTCACTTCAATACTCCTAGTTATTATAATATTCCCCCATCGAAGCTATTTATAACATTAAATATTAACTACATACATGATCACTATATCCATTAAAAGAACAATGGAAGATATTAAAAAAATTTATAAGTAATTCAACGCATAAAGAGTCTACATTGCTACTTTCTATGTGGTTACATCCTTAGTCCGAAACTTAAAGATTTAGCCATACATGGATAACATAAAAAAAAAAACTCATGCTCATTTTATTCATATATATAAGAAAAATATACCAGAGAATGAATAAAATATGGATTAAGGCACTTCGGCACTCTACAAGGTTACAATGTGGTGGTATAAAATGAACTAGTGCCTCAACATCTGGCTGACTTGGCATGATTATTGGTTAAATCGGTGCACATTTTAGCTGGGTCGGTGTGGCTTTTCATTTTGACAACTACTCCACTATGATGCTATAAAAGTTGAGCACTACGACACTTGAAACCATACTCCGACATTGCCATGTTTTGATGATCGGCACTCATTTTCTTGAGACTTCAGTGCTTCAGTGTTGATTTCTGGGTAGTAGCGCTGTGAGGAGCTATGGCTCTGAACTTGGCTCCGTCAGGTTGCTAACTTTTCCTTAAAGTCTTGAGTGGCAACTCTACAATGTTAAAAATAGGCACATGGATGTTATAAATGACAATGCAGTTGCGATATCTTTACCATTGTTGTAGTGCTAGTTCAACGCTTATAACATTTTTCCTTCTCCTGAATTTTTTCTACGCAGACACAATTGAAACAACATAATTTTATTGTATCTAAATATAATAAATAGTACAAATTTTTTACTTAACAAGAAGCTACTCACATATTCATAAGAGATCTCATGTCTCTAATAGATTTCAAAATACTAGACTATCTTTTCTCCAAAATCTATCAACTTTTAGAGTAGAAACCAAGCAAGAGAAAATACCTTTAATTCCTTGAAACATAAAACTCTCACCACTTTGACATAGAATTACTCTCTACTTTAGACAGTCCATCTAAGATCCATACCCACTAATCCAGTCCATACCAATAATTACATCAAATGAAGAAATTGATAATAAAATTAAACTAGTTCTCAAAATTTTATAAAAAACATTAAATCAGAAAATAAATCTTTCTAGCCACCATACTATCTCCCATAGGCAAAACCATAGACAAAGAAACATGAAATGACACAAAAGATAAATTGAGGGATTCAAAATATTACTCTAGTATAAATGAATAACTAGCTATAAAATGTAATAAAATATGTTAAAACCCAAAATTACAATTCATACTTGTCACAACATCTGGTGGCTCACTAATCTCTTACCATGTCAAACTATAAACCTATAACTATAGTAGAGGCAAAGCATCAAAAGTCCTTGCACCCTGTGAACCTCTATAATACTTGCCTCCTAATGTCAGATTAAAAGTCCTACCAATGAAACCTCAGAAATATGAATGTTATGATACTATCCCTTATCTACCCACTATTAGTTGCCTAAAGAATTCAATTTTCCAATTAGAACGACTATCAGATATACCATATAGACACTTAACAATCATGTGTTTGTATTGACCACAATAAAAACACTAGCTTGACATTATGTAGTACTAACTATTGTGCTTCCTACCACAATGTTGGCATAATGGTGCCCACTAATTAACCTTCTAGAGCTGGCAATAATGCCTCTATTAGATCCAAAAGGAACTACTATCGACTATCACCTCCTTTTGAACTTAGTAGGTCCAAACTTTACTTTATTCCAAGAATGGCCACTGCCATCTATCTTAATTTTAAATCTCTTCCTACTCGTAGTCCATCACTATTGAACTACATCCAGATCAGCCTATATCCTTTTGGTCCTCTTTACGAACAAAGAAAAAAATGTAATGTTTAACTCCAGTAATAACTGTCTCGAAGTCTCTCCAATATAATGTAATATTTTTTTTTCTTAAAAGTGCCAATCAATTATGGAGTGTACTTCAAGAGAGAATTAAACTCTGCCACATACTGCACCATTATCATATTCCCCAAAATAAATTTTAGAAAAGAGCTATGTTGCTATCTTCTAACAGATAGAGGTTTAAACCATGTTCTATAAGCCTCTATAAACTCCTCCCAAGTATTCAAGGAATTCACACAGCCC
This sequence comes from Dendrobium catenatum, assembly GCF_001605985.2. Lineage (NCBI taxonomy): Eukaryota > Viridiplantae > Streptophyta > Magnoliopsida > Asparagales > Orchidaceae > Dendrobium > Dendrobium catenatum. Next base: position 120,442 of record NW_021318794.1, on the reverse strand, counting down.
TAAAGTTCTCCTTCTACTGGCCTAGCTACCAGCATTCAGCCTCACCTTTTAATAAAAATGCAGTAAATGCAACTCTCTTCTAAGGAGGATAATGTATCATATCCTAGTTCTTCTCTATCCTCATAGGCCAATCTTCAATTGCCCTAGGCTCAATAAGACCAGAAAGTCTAAGATGCTGTAATCTCATAAAATTGTATGAATAGTAGTCCATGTTATCATATTTGGTAACAAAAAGTATCGTATGGGCCTTACTTACCAATTGAGGTACCAAACCAACAAGATGATAAACTACCTCAGAAGTAATCAGAGGAGCTGTGCCCTAAACTTGCGCCACCTAACTAAAGCTTTGACTATTAGTATATCTAGATTTGGCTAATCCATCTCAAAAACAATAAATAGCTATATGAAATTCATACATATAAAAATAAAATAAAATGAGCACCCAAAACTATCAAGAATAATCTCACTCTTCTACATATTTAATCATACGAGCGTATTATGATTCACTTCTCCAATTGGCGCTTTCATGCCAGAAAGCTTATCACCACCTAATCTGATATGACTTGATACCATATAGATCATATCGTGCATAATTCTAGTAAGAACCCAAAAATAATCACAAGATCTAGTTCAAGAAGTGCTGAGAAAAAATAAACTTATAATTTATTCAAAATAGGGCCACTTCTAAATACAATATAAAGCGGAAGCCAATGTATCAAAAATAATTTTATATATATATATATCATCTAAAATACTTGTATCATCTGATGTCTATAGACAACAGTTCTTGGTATTAGAAAGTACATAAAAAATAAAATCCAAGCTTAGAAAAAATAAAACTAGCCAAAAAGACATACCCACAACATAGATCAAAGACTAATATTAAAGAAACCTTAGCTTACTCCTTACCCTTTTCCATACTTGGTACTTTAAGTAAAAGTAAGAGTGAGTTAATATGATTTAGCAGACAATCATATTATAAAATAGGGATCAATAATTCAATCATAAAAGCTAAAAATACCAAAATAATAAACTGAACAATTGTATAGAAAGATAAAATTGAAATAGATACTGATATTAAATTTTGATAAGCATTTAAATAACTACTGAAACTAAGATTGATTGAAATATAAATAAATATTTTATAGTAATTATCAGAATGGCTCTAAGACCCCAATTTTTTTGTATATAGTAAATAAGAAAATCTTTGCTCATCACCAATAGAATCCCTTCTCTCTGCTAATGGAGTACCTTCTCACTGTTAACATAATCTCTTCTTAATAAATATAGCTCTCAAGCTCAAGAATTTCTAATATATAAAAGATAATAGAATCCCTTCTTATCATCAATAGAATCTTTTCTCTCCATAAATTCAAGTAATTCAATCATAGATATTAAATACCTAGTCATTTTATGCTACCAAAATAATTATAATCTTGTTGTATTGTCTACAAAAATGATCTCAAAGCTACCAAAGAATTCCCCACCCGATAGTTTATAGTTGCTAAAACCAAGTTTTTAGAATTTCAACATATTATCATAGATTGTGTATAACAACATTTTGAATCTTTAACTAAACTAAAGCACTATTTTTTATGTCAAAATAAAATTTTGAATTAATGAAAATTGCTTCTTTTTAAAATTATCTAGCAAAAAATATTAACTAAATATTAAAAATGGTTAAAATAGTAATATAAATAACCTATCAAAAGTTACATGGATAAAGTTACCAGAATATGATAAAACTATTATTTTTGTAAAGCTAAATTATAAATTTGATAGGAAATATCTCAAAATAATGAATTATTGAAAACTGAAATAGACAAAACATAACCTATCTCGACTCTAGTAACTTTTCAAGCTACACTCATAGTTGAAAATGACCAAAAATAGCCCAAAATAGATTATCTTTCATTAGATAATCTCTCTCTCTCTCTCTCTCTCTCTCTCTCTCTCTCTCTAGCTCACTCACTAAGCAGCTGTCCAATAAAAAAATGGATCGAATAGAATAGTGAATTTGGATATTTTTAATATAAAAATAGGTTTACTCCAAGGTTCTCCAAGGCGCCATGTGACGCTATGAGGCACCCTAGGTGCTACAAGGCACTCTTCCAACAATTCATAGCTTTGAATTAATTTCTAAATTCTTAAAAGCATAGCACTGGGGCACCAAAAAACACAGTGTTGGGGTGCTATATGGGAAAAAATCTAGATTATACAAAAATGCATTTAGACCCTTAGAACCCTCTCCAAAATACATGCAGAACTTTTTCATGCACTCAAATAATTCTCAAGCATATACAAAAGAGTTTAATTAAAAAATTTAACATGTTACTTTACTTCTAATTGGGTTAGACTAATTTGAACAATGTTCTAATCCTTGAGCTCTCACAAGGTCAATATTCATATGACATAACATGCATTTTAGAAATATGCATGCTTATTGATAAGTAGACTGGATGGATTTACATGCTATGAGAATTACACTAAATACGTGTATGATAATTATTATTATATGATGTATGAGTTGCATGTGTGATAAAGTAAGAAGGGTTTACCACATGGATGATGAGATTGATTCTTGGTTGGTGAACCACATGATTGATAAGGAAAAAATAGATACAACTAATTCATGTTGGGTATTAAAGGATAGATTAGATTGATTCCAAATGGATTAATCACAGGACCAATGAGATTGACAAGATTGATGACTGATGAGATAGATACAAGTAAAAGAGATGATATATAATGTAAAATACAAGATATAAGATAATAAAAGACATATGATTCAAGAAACATGATATAAGAAATACACTACTACATATAATTATACATATGTAATATATGACATAACATGCATAATATTATTCACATTGGTATACATGACAAGGCATAGAATATTGGTAAAGATACATATTGAAACTGATAGAACATCAATATTATTCATATTGATCCTTTTTAAGATTATTGATCACTTGTTACTAAGTTACATTTGTTGCATAGGTATAAATTTATATTACTTATATTGCATTGTATATTCTTACCGTTACATATTTATATTGATAAAATTTGACTGAACACATCCATATTATCTTTATTTTCATGTATTTACTATAGTTGTAAGTTCTAGTAATTAACTTGCTAAGCTATTGGCTCTTTAGATTATTTTTATTGTTGTTTAGATTTTTAAATTATGTTGTTGTACTTTTGTAGTCATGGTTGTTCAAGAGTGGTAAGTGAAATAAAATGAATTGTAATCATAATTATTGTATATAATATTTTATTTATGATAGAAATCTATATTGATGTTTACATGAAATGAAATGTTTTTTTTTTCCTTTTCATCGCTTTACTTTAATATGAATTTCTATTAGTGGTTCTGGTAAATTTTGAGATGATTTAAAATAGGTAATTCTTCAAAATTAGATCTTGGAAAGTCACAAATAAAGTTAAAACTCTTATAGTCTTAAAGCTCTAATTATTTTTAAGTATTTTTCTAGACTCCCACAAAATATAAAATAACATAGATACAATCTACGGTGCACAATGAGGGGCACCCAAAAATAGGAAAGCAATGGATACGAACTTTCAACACCAGCTTCCTTATCCAAAATTGAGAAAGGCAAAGACCTGCAGAAAAAAGAACCTTGGACTGGTCCACAAGAAGCTCTACCTACAAAGATAAGCTATTGCAAAAGGAAATGATACACCACCACACAAAGTAGGATAAATAATCACAAAAGTATAAAAAAAGATAGGCAAATAGGTAATGCAATGAAAAATGTGCCAAGTGAAGCTAATCATGGCATTAATACTTAAAGAGCTCATAATGAAATTATTAGCCTCATTTGGAAAATCCACAAGCCACTCAGTCCTACCCTCATGGCAACCAAAAACCCACTTAATAAAGCCCAGTCAGCCAAACCAAGAACCAACAGAAGGAAAAAAGCACAGCTGAGTGATTTAACCCTTGTCAAAGCCCAAAACAGTCCATCAAAAGCTGAGAGGATGCATACAACACAACATGCCAGCAATATACAACCACCACCACTCCATCTTAAAGTTCCATCCATAACCAGAAGGATGCCCCCAGCAGCAAAAAATAGACTAATAGAGCACAGAAGAAAAATCAAACCAGGCAACCCGAACCAAGGAAACTGTAGGCACAACCGAGAACAACTACAATTAATAAACCACAAAATAACCACAACCACATAAGAGGAAAGCTCAACTATATCCCCACTGTTACCCTCAGCACTCAAAAATTTGAAGGTAGAAGAGCAACAATGGGACAGACCATAAGTAATATAACTAGTGAGATCATAGCTAAAGTAAAAAATTCACACTAAAATTAGCTAAACCAGAAAACACAAAATGATGTATGTAATAAATTATAAGGTAACCAATGATAGAGACACCATTACAGACAAGAAGAAACACATAATAGTCCCAAAGAATGAAGGAAAAATCAGCCAACACCAAAAGACCAGCAATAACAATAACCACAAAAACAGCCAATGGGTCCAGACACCACCATAAAAAGCCACAGAGGATCACCTCCTTCACAACACTGAAAGACCAGCCATCAAAATTAATGCTCTAAGAAAGACAAAAAACCAACCCCTAGTAGGCTAACAAATAGAACCAACAAACCCACAAAGATAGCAAGATCATATAGAGCATTATCCAGTGCAAGTGGAATAACTAGAGCAGCAACCAAAACCTAAAATAGTTATATAAAAACATAAGGAACCCCACACGCCTCAAGTTTAAGCAGCCCATGAAGAGGAGAAGGATTATTTGACCAAATAAAGTCAGAAAAACCATTGAGATCACAACCGCACCTAGCTAACCAAGTAGCATAGGCATTACCATCCTTATTAATATGATGAAAGAATAGTTTAAAAGAAATAAATGCTGTTTAATATCTCTAATTTAATAAAAAATATTCAGGTTGAAACACAAATCCACATTAGTAAGAAGAGGAAGAAAGTTGAAACCAGAATTAACTTCAATATAGAGGTTAAAAATCATAAGAGAGATGCACAATTGAGTACCATATAAAATAGCCCTATGGTTAACAGTAGTATAATCACCATTGTGCAACGGCCCTGCAAAGCCAACAATGAGGCAGCCAGTGCTGTCCCTAATAACCCCACCATAACCAACAATAACATCAAAAACTGCAGCATCAATATTTAATTTAAAGAAGTTACTAGGGGGCTTGTTCCAACGAATAGTATGAACAACAAAAGGAATACTTTCCCTTTTACACCCTAAGACATTAAACACAAAGTAACAATTTTTAAAACTCTTAATAGAGATCAAATTGACAGCCAAAAGAGCAACAACCTTATCTTTAACTTTTTGAATGACATTATGGTGGCACATCCTAACAACATTGAAAAGGGAGTTATTCATTTCCAACCAAAGAAATCACATAATGAGGGAAGGAATAAGGTTACGAATGTGACCTTTAGAATTACTAAACCAACATTTAAGTAAGAATTTAAGGGAAAGATGAGAATTAAAGCAATTTAACAGAAATTAAATCATCAAAGTAAACCCAAGTTCTGACAGCCACAGGACTAGATAAAAAAACATGATGCATATTCTCCATATGATAGCAACATTGACAATTAGAAGCTAAAATGAAACCTTTTTTGATGAGATTATCTTTCGTATGAATAAATCTATGCAAGACTCTCCAAACAAAAATAGAGACAGTATAGGGAATGCTCTTATGCTTGGTGAAAATATTATCAGTATTACCCTTGGTTCTAAAGGCATGCCAAGCACTTTTTAAGTAAAAACGCCCATCTTTAGATAAATCACACAAAATAATATCTTTAGAACCAATATTGAAAGGCAAATTTAAAATACGATGGAGGATGCAATCAGGAATCATATTAGAAAGCTTATCAGCATCCCAATAATTATTATTAAAAAAAGAATTAACTTTAACAAAAGCATTAGAAGTAGAATTGAGAATTGAGTCAATAAACTCTTTACCTAAGCATTTTTCTTGCCAGAAAAAGATATTTCCTTCAACAAGCCCCCAAGAAATAAAGGGCTCCACCTCCCATTTGACCTTGCACAACCTTATCCAAACTTTAGAAATACCAGGCTTAGGAAAAATCTTAGATGGGTGTTTACCATCACAATACTTAGCTATCATAAACTTAGCCCTGAGGCTCTCTATAGTGCGTAAATTAGGCCACAGTTTAAAGGAGAAAGCCTTAGCAAGATCTTTTAAATTTTTGCAACCAAGACAACCTTGACCAAAACACCACAACACTTCTCCCAAACGGTCTAATTAATTTTAGATCTAGAAGAAGTACCTTTCCAAAATAAATTATTGATAATCTTGTGAACCCTATTACAAACAGCTTGAGTCGGGAAAATGGTTTGAAAAGAGTAAACCGGTAAAGCACAAAGAACACTTTTGATCAAAGTAAGTCTACCACACCAAAGCTAAGAAAATTGGAATCCTAAGATAGAAGCTTATTTTGAACAGAAGCAATAAGATCATCAAACAAAAAAGTAGTATTTCGACCTTTAAAAAAAGGAACTCCAAGCTATTTGATAGGAAAGTGAACATGAGCAAAGACAGTAAGATCTTTTATTGCTAAAATACAATCATTAGAAATCCTCTTATAAGAAATAAAACAACTTTTATGTTTGCTAAAGAAATCCATAATTTTTTGAATAGACAGTCTAACCAACTCAAAATGATTAAAGAAATCCATAATTTTTTGAACTCTATTAATAGTCGCATTAGGGAACACAATAAAATCATCCACAAAATATAAATAAGAAATATGAAAACCTCCCAAAGTGTTAAAATAATGACCATGATTATTCTCAAATAAAATTGAAAGACCCCTAGAAAGAAATTCAGCAGCAATAATAAAAAGGATGGGAGAGATTGGATCACCTTGCCTCAAGCCATGAGAAGACCTAAAAAAACCATGATTAGAACCATTAATAATTATATAGTAATAGACATCAGCAATGCAATTCTTAATAAGTTTAATAAATACAGAATAAAAACCAAAAAGCTCAAGGGTAAGATAAATTAAGCTCCAATCAATATTGTCATAAGCCTTGGCAATATCCAATTTCAAAATCAAATTTCCCCCTCTCACACAAACATCTAAACCTTGAACATATTCTTGAGCCAACAAAATGTTATCGGTGATGGCTCTACCTTTCACAAAACCCATATGAAAAGGGGAAACAATTTTAGGTAAAAACACAGTAAGACGATTCATAATAATCTTAGAGAGCAATTTGTTAAAGAAGGTACAAAGACTAATAGGATGAAAGTCATTCGAAGTAGTAGTAGAGTTGTTCTTGGGAATGAGCACAATAGACATAGAAGTGAAAAACTTTAGAATCGGGTTGCCAACAAAGAAATCCATAACCGCATCATAAATATCATTATAAATAATCTACCATACTTTTTGAAAGAAAAGAGTGGTAAAACCATCAGGACCAGCCACAAAATCACTATTCATACACATAAGAGTCTATTTACCCTCCTCCAAAGTCGGAGACCTAGAAAGAGAAAAATTATACTCAAGGGATATAAGACATCAAAGTTGTAACCAATACTTTTGGTAGATCAGCATACCATTCAAAAGCAGTTCTAGAGAGACTATTAATAAACTAGAAAACTGGTAGAGAATCTGACCCTCTTATGTTGTAATCGCTCGCATACAGGTGGGAAATACTGCTTCCAATTTTTATGTCCACTAAAGACTTTAAAATATGATAGAACAAATCTCTTTGAGTAAGGAACTAAGTCATCTTCCTTAGGGTAGGGCATACCCTTTAGAATTGGCATGCCCCTTGGGAATGGGATAAGGCCTTCCTTACTTAGGTCTCGATCATAAGCTTAATATCTTTTTTTGCTGGCACTAGAGGGATTGAAGAGACTACTGATGGGATTAGAAGGATTGTTGTAGGTGCTAGAAGGACTACTAGAGGTTCTAGAAGGACCACTGGAGTTGAATCTAAGGTTTTCAAACTCAAATATGGTTTTATACCCTAGTAAGCCACTGTATACACTCCAAGTTATGATTGCTCAGGAAAAGGCTACTATGTTTTCCAACTAACTAAGCATTTTATCAACTCTTAGTAGCATTTCTTTAACTTTTCTCTCTAGAATCTTAATGTACATATCCTTATCTCTCATATTAAATAACACATCAAAATCAAAATCAATTATGTTTTATTCTTCTTCTCTACCATATCAGCATCTACTAGGTTAGCATCTGTGACTAATGCCCTTGTCTCAACCATAAAAATGCTACCAAAAGTATCTTTGTCCATCCATCAAAAGATAATCCAAATATGGATTAAAAGCTTCAATAGCCTATTTCTTTTTATGGATATCCTGAATCTCCTAGACCACTCATCAACTTATCTACCCTCAACTGACTCAAGGATGTTGATAGGTAGGTACCCACTATAATCTATATATTATTAAATTCAAATTCTCCTAGATTAGAGAGAATATATTAGAGCTTGAGGTCTTCTAAAGAAAGTGAATCTTTTACTACATGGTCAATTATTTTTTCATCTTTGCTGGGAACTATCCCTACCCCTTCGACTATCCCAGGGTTAGTAGTCGTGAGGGTTGCATCCAAAATAGGGTGAGGGGCATCCACAATAGGAGGTGATTGAGGAGCTTAATGAGTAGAGACTCCTACATTAAATGGGGTGGAGCCCTCACATCTCTGATAGAGAGTCTAGGGATATCAACATATGGTAGGATATCTTCGTTCTTACTGATCTTCTTTGAAATATAATGTTTCTTTGGAGATTTGGGCTTTGCCCTTAACTTCAATATCCTCCATCTTTGTAGACTAGTGGCCAGACACCTAGTGGTAGCCATCCACTAGCACGAAAGTGGCTGCCTATTTAACAAATTTAATATTCATCCTTACAAGCTGCTTTGTTAGATTTTTTGCTTCATTTTTTTCTTCTTTCAGGATCTTTTTCTCAAATCTATGTGTAATCACCCCCTTCAGCAGTTTCATATATTATTCTTTAGTCTCTCATGTCTAAGCAGCATAAGAATGGATTATATTCCATAGTATTATGGTTCTTTGAATTTATTTTTCCTTGGGAGTCCTTTTAACACTGTAGTCCACCGAGCACAGTGAAGGGCTAGATATCGTAGTTATCCTCTCCTTCCTTGCTATGATAGCGAGTTGGTAGAAGTGACTCCCTTTGAGAAGTGAAGAGACAGGAATAGGTAGCTCCTTAACAGCCTTAAGCTCAACCTGGTCCAGAGCCTACAACTAAACAATCTTTTTAGACTTTATGACCTTCTTCCCGACACTTTTCATGTAATATTTTCCCTTTTTTGCTTGTGTAGGGGATCTCAAAACTTCCCCCAACTTTAAACATAGACTTAACATTAATATTGATAACATATTTTAACTTTTTGTCCTCCTTAGCAGGGTTACAGAGGTGACACAACCTCCATTTTGAAAGCAGAGGAGTCAATCCCCGACCCAACAATAGTTTTTATTTGAGGGATTTTCTTTTCCTCCTAAGAAACTAGGTCAATAACTACAACTTCATTAATAGATAGTTTGAGGATTTTGAATGCCATTCCAAATTGAGTTGTGTTATTCTAGATCAACTCTTAAACATAGAGATCACGGTCCAAGGAAAAGATCAGTTTGCTTGCTATTGCAATCAAATTGATTATTTGAAATTGAAAGGAGAGTATTTAAATTAGAAATTTGAAGTGGATTTTGAAATAAACATAAATAATTTTGTGTTTTATAACATTTGTTGAGTTAAAAGAGATATAACTCAACCTATGGTGGTAAGATACAAAAATTACTTATGACTTAGCAAAAAATGGATCCTCATTGCATATGTTTAGTCATAAGGAGATATTGTAGCATAACATTTTACTAATATTTTTTAGATTGATCTTGATCATTTTGAAATAGGATTTTGAGTTTGAAATTGATGGATCTTCTTTAAATTTTGAAACACAATATGTTGAGTTTCACTCAATCATGCAAGTTTATGAAATTGATATGAAGATCCCAAGATTTGGGCTTGTGCCTTTCATTCCACCAATTAACTTAAGGGGAAATTTCAAAACTTAAATTTTTTCAAAGGTTTCCTTACTAATCTCTCTTATTCATTTTTCTTTTTGATGTTTACAACACTCACCAAAGGAGGAAATGGGTAGAGGGACCAACAGAAGGAAGGTAGTCAAAAATTTGATAAAATAAATTTTTTTCCATTATTAAAGATGGAGGGAGAGGTTATCACCAGCAAAGTCTCCACTTTTTTTATTTGTTTGGAAATAATCGTTGCTTTCTTCGAAAAGAGTGCAAAGCAAATTAGAAATAAAATTTTTTAGCAAAATTTTAATTTATAAATTTTTGTTTTAAAGTCGAACAAATTATTATGAATGATATATCTCTTCAGCAGGTGAGAATATCATTCCCTAATGGGTTCAGATAATAAAAATATAAATTTCATCCTAATTATGTTAATTAAATTCAAAGAAGAACTAAATATGACCCTGGTGGTGTTCAATTATGTATTTGGCTTTAAGAATCTAGATGAAGTATCATTGACTTCATAATCAAAGATAAGTTAATAAATGTTATATATTTTCAAGGAAAGGGAATATCACTTATTATCTATATTTTGAAAATGATGATAATGATCAATGATGATAATGATCATCATTGATTTTATTTTTTCTTAAAAAGAATTAATTAAATTTTGAAAATTGATCTAGGGTCTTCAAATCTCCTACGAGTGTAATACTTGATAGTTAATTTCATTATAAAAACCTTAATTTCCTATGAAAACTCTCAATTAAAATAATGATAAAAATTTTATTTAAAATTCACAAGGATTGATATCAAAGGGAGTGAGGCCATAACTTTCAAGCATGATTGGATCAAATTTGAGCACTTAGTTTTGAAGCTATAGGATTAAAGGTAGGAAGTGTTTTGAGATTCTGAAGCATTTCAGATACACTCTTATCTATCCTATATGTTGGTATTTAAATTTTAGTTTTGAGAAAATTTTAATTTAAGTTGTATGTTTATTAGAAAGTTGGGAATATATTTCCATGGTCGAGGTCTTATGATTATGAGTCCACTTCAAATCCTAGATCTATATTGGCACTAAATAATAATCGCCCATACCTAGTTAGTGTAATGAAAATTTGGACTTATCCCAACCTAGATTGGGGAGCTAGCTAACCACTTAAGGGCTTTAAAATGATCTGTCTAGTCTTTATGAAAGAAGGGTTGGCTTCTACTTAAGTTTTTTAGAAAGTGGGGCTGACATTTATTGAGCATCATAGTTGGCCCCTTGGTTTATGTAAGGTGATTATGCTTCAAAATGCTATTAAGACTTTTTACTCTTTAATTTATTTCTAATATATTGCATGCTGATTGAATTTGTATAAAAAAATAGTATGGAGCAATTTTAAATTTGGTTTAAAATATATTTTTTTTCCCTAGAGATTACACAATATGTTGATATTATCTACCTCATGACCTATTTTGGAGATTTTGATGATAACAAATATATGCTTAGATATTCTAATTTGTGTGCTAAGTATTTCAGGTGTAATGATATGCATAGTAATTACTTATGAGATTTATATTACATAACTCAAGTTCAATCAAATGTTGAGATTAAGATGGACTAAGATGGACAACTTGAAGGACTTTATATTATCATAGGAGTATGTTAGTGGTCCATTAATATTTACTTGCATGATTTGATTTGCTCAAATTCTAAATATCAATTAATTATATATTAATCTTGATATAGAAATCTATAAGATTTCTTTATTAAATAAATTTTATAACTTTGACTGATTGCATAATTAGTATCAAATATGGAAAGCTATATAATTAGGCAATTAAAGGTTAGAAGGTTATATGGTAAAATGTTTATTATTTATTCTTTTTAAATGAGCTTGTTTCACATCAATTTATTAATGTATGATTCATTTTATATAAATTAAATTATATTATTATATTAATATTTAATATATCCTTAAATATTTAAAAATGTGTATGAGTTTTTATTTTACTGAATATGATATTATTTTGACAGTAGCATGGACTAATTTTTATTTCATTAGATTGTTTGTCTTATGTAGAAAAAATTGATAGGTTATAAAACACCTTTGGATCTCATTTAAACTTATAATGAATTTCCTAACATTATCTGACTTAAATATAATATGTTGGTTGCCATTTTTGCCCTATTTTGGATGTATATGAAGACTTTTTTACTTTCCCATGTGGCTAGCCATTTTATAGCCATTTGAAATCTTTTGAATCCATAAAGTTTAGCAAAACAAGTATTTTTATTTTCTTTAAGGTGGCATAGATTTACATCTATAATCTAATTCATTTTACTTGATTTGAAGAGATAAAAGTTTAAATAAATAAGAATATATTTTTATTTAAAATACTATTCTTATTTTAAATAAAATATTAATCTATCTTAAAGTGAACAAATTTAATATTTTATTTGCAAGTAATGAGGTGATTAAAATTAAATTGTAAGATCACCTCAAATATTGTGAACATTTTATTGCATGATAATTTGAGATTATATTATTTACATCAAATTATATTTTTTTATTTTTTTAATCGAAGCTATTTAGCTTAATGAAGTTTTAATTGTAATTAGATTGGGTTGTACTCTCTCATGTAGGAGATTACTTAGGTTGTAGAGAACTTCTTTGGTTTAAAGAAGTGATGTTTTCAAAGAAAACATGAGATTAGTGAATTCTGGATCGAGAGTTGGCTAGCGTGGATGTAGGACCGATTGGAATCTAGGCTGAACCACGTAAAAATATTTTTCCTCTTATTTTCATTTCTTGCATCCATTTTTCTTTATCTTTTCATAAAAATTCTGTGATTTATTATTCTTTTAAAAATAGCTTTAAAATTATTTTAATTATCTTCTTTTAGTAAAATTTTAAAAAACCCTATTTTCAAATCAGCCACACCCCCCCCCCCCCTCTCGGGTGTCATTGTCATCAAATAATTGTTATCAGAGCCTTAACCCTTTTTTTTTTTTTTGGCTTAACATCCTAGAGTTGACCCACTTATAAACTATAGCATAAGGTTTTCCTAAGGGTTCACTTCCCGAAGGAAATCCACTCATCGTCGTCCATTGTTAGATAATGTTCCTATTGATTATTGGAAAAAATAAAATTAGTACACTCTTAAGAGGGAAAGACTCTCGTAAGTGGCACAAGCTTATACACCAATATCATACACCCACTAAAGAAATTATTGGAAATAGAATGGAAAAACCTTTTGATGAATGGACTATAATAGAGAGGGAATTAGATGACTTAAATGCTACATAATATAATACTTTGCATTGTGCACTTTTTTGTGATGATTACATGAAAATTTCCATGTTAAATTCAATAAAAGAAATTTGGGATAAATTAATTATAACTTATGAAGATACTAGTGAGGTTAAAGATACGCACATAAATTGATTAGTTATTGAAAAAGAATTATTTTGTATGCCTCCATCTGAATATATTTATGCTATTTATATAAGATTTATGAAAATAATTAATACATTACATTCTCTTTGAAGAATGTATACAAATCAAGACTTAGTCTATAAGATTCTTACATGCCTTCTGAAAGAATGGGATGCTAAAGTAACTGCAATTAGTCAGGCTAAAGATTTATCTACTTATCCACTTGATCAACTTTTGGGTTCTTTGATAACACATGAATAGATTGGATAAATTGGATGGTTCTTCTAAGAAAGAGAAAGAGAAAGGTAAAACTATTTCCTTATAGGTTGATGATAATGATGAACCTAGTTCATCAAGCTCTAATGAAGATAGCGATGAGGTGGCCATGCTTTCAAGAAGACTTGGGTGCTAACTAAGGAAGAAAAATCAAAGGTATAAGAAATCAAAAAATTATAAATTTCAAACTAACAAATTTCTTATAGGAGAAGGGATTATTTGTTATCATTGCAAGAAGCTTGGACATATAAGGGGAGATTGTCCATATCTTATTGATTAAAAAAAAAAAAAAAAAGATGGATGTAGAGAGAAAGAGTGACAAGAAAGAAAAGAATCATTTCAAGAAGAAGAAGGCTCTCTAGGCAAACCCTGATTCAGATGACTTAAGTTCATCAGATGAAGAGGTGAACATTTGTCTTATAGCAGGAGGAGAATCAGATCATGATTCTCAAGAGATATGTAATGATATATCTTAAGAAGAATTAGATGATGCTTTTAATGAATTAGTTATTGAGTATAAAAAAATAGAAATAAAATATAATATTTTAGAAAAAGAGCATAAAAATTTAGATATGCATTTTAATGATTCAAAAAATGAATGTTATGATTTGAAAAATAAAAATAGTTTTTTATTAGATCGTTCTTTATTTGTTTGTAACTTGAAAGAGAAAATATTTTATTAAAAGCAAGATTAGATTTATGCATGAAATCACAAGTTTATTATAAACCTCCAATAAGAATAACATCAAATAAAAATTCTTCTTATATGTCACATAGACATCATGCAAAACCATATGCAAACACTAATATTTGGTGTAATTATTGTAGTAGAAAAGGGCATATCTCATTTGATTTCTATGCTCGTAAATTACATAATGCTAAACAATCATCCTTTGTATGGGTTCCAAAAAATACAAGCACTTCATATACCATACATAATATATATCATTATACTCATTTAGAATGTGGACCCAAAAATATTTGGGTTCCAAAAGTTAACGTTTGATTTTCTTTTGTAGGAATGCCTTCAAAGTAAAATCAATGAAGGCATGTGGTACTTGAACAGTGGATGTTCAAGACATATGACGGGCGATAAAGAAAAATTCTCTACATTAGAATCAAGTGATGGAGGATATATCACATATGAAGATAATGTAAAGGGAAAGATTATTGGCATTGGATCCATATGTAAGAACTCTATTACTTTAGAAAAAGTCTTATTTTTTTCTGGTTTAAAACAAAACATAATATTAATTACTCAATTATGCTATTAAAGTTTAAATGTTTCTTTTATGCTTCACATTACATCATTAGAAATAATGAAACTATTTTGCTTATAGGAAATTGGAATAAAAATATTTATTTAATTGATTTAGAGAATACAAATGATGTTAATTAGAATTTACTTTGCATGAAATCTACAAATGATGATGCTTGGTTATGGCATAGTAGGCTGTGTCATGCTAATATCCACACTTTAAATAAAATTTATTAACTTGATTTAGTATTTAGTTTACCAAAAATTAAGTTTTATTTTGATTCTATATGTGATTCATGCATTCATGGTAAATATATGAAAAGTTCATTCAAGAGTAAAAATATAGTTTCTATGAGTAGACCCTTAGAATTATTACAAATGGACTTATTTGGGCCAATTAACACAGCTAGTTTAGGTGGTAAAAATTATGGATTTGTTATTATAGATGATTATTTAAGTTACACTTAGGAATTATTCCTAGCTAATAAAAATAATGCATTAAATGATTTTAGAAAATTTGCTAAGTATATTCAAAGAGAACAAGGTTATTTGATTCATAGAATTCAAACGAATCATGGTGGAAAATTTGAAAATAAATAATTTGAAAATTGTTGTGATGAAAATGGAATTAGACATAATTGTTCAGCTTCTAGGGACTCCTCAACAAAATGGTGTAATTCAAAGAAAGAATCATACTTTGGTATAATTAGCAAGATCAATGTTAGATTAATATAAACTTCCAAAGTATTTTTGGGCAGAAGCTGCATGTTATATTACAAATAGAGTTTATTTAAGATTAATTCTTAAAAAAGCTCCTTATGAAATATTTTTCGGAAAGAAACCTAAGATTAGTCATTTATATATTTTTGGATGTAAGTGTTTTATTTTAAATAATGATAAGGATCCTTAAAGTACATTTGATAGTAAGTCTGATGATGGTATATTCTTAAGATATTCAATTTTTTGAAAATCTTTTAGAGTTTTTTATAAGATAAAATTAATTTATAAAGAATCCGTTCATGTAATTTTTTATGAAAACTCTATAGATTTAATGGCGATGATATTGAATGGTGATGATATTGAAAATATAAAGAAAAAAAATTGAAAGAAAAGGTGGATGATTCATTGCCTAAAGAATGGAGATATAATAGAAATCATCCAAAAGAGTTAATAATTGGTGATCCTTACCAAGGTGTTAAAACTAGGAGAACCCATAGGAATGAGGTAGAACATTATGCTTTCCTATCAGAAATTAAACTTAAAAATATAGATGAAGCTTTACAAGATAATTTTTGGATAATTACTATGGAAGAGGAACATAACTAATTGATAATAAATGATGTTTGGGAGTTAGTCACAAGACCTCAAGATCAAAATATAATTGGAACTAAATGGGTTTATAAAAATAAGGTAGATGACTCAAGAAGTATTATTAGAAATAAAGCTAGATTAGTTGCACAAGGGTGCACACAAATAGAAGGAATTGACTTTGAAGAATCTTTTGCACCCGTAGTAAGACTAGAAGCCATTAGATTACTCCTTACCTTTACTTGTTTTAAGGACTTCAAACTTTTTTAAATGGATGTCAAAAGTGCATTTTTGAATGGGTATATTGATCAAGATATTTTTATAGTAACCATAAGGTTTTGAAAGAATTAATTATCCTAATCATAAATATAAATTAAAGAAAGCATTATATGGTTTAAAATAGGCTCCATGAACTTGGTATGATAGGTTAAGTAATTTTTTAGTTGAACATAATTTTAGAAAAGGTAAGGTAGATATAACTCTTTTTATCAAAAATATTGGAGATGATTTGATTATTATACATATTTATATTGATGATATATTATTTGGAAGTACAAATGAAAGTTTATTCATGAGTTTTCCTCATTAATGTCAAATGAATTTGAAATGAGTATGATGGAAAAACTCACCTTTTTCTTAGGACTTCAAGTAAAACAACTAGAGTCTGGCACATTCATATGTCAAACCAAGTACATAGATATATTATTAGAAAACTTTGATATGAAGAGATTCAAATTGAGTAAAACTCCGATAAGCCTATCAACTAGATTTGATTTAGATGAATCAGGAAAACCAATATATCAAAAACTTTATAGGAGTATGATAGGTTCACTTTTATATCTTACTGCTAGCTGGCCTGATATTACATTTGTTGTATGTTTGTATGTAAGATTTCAAGCTAATCCTAAGGGGGTGAAGAACTATATATGTTGGTCATAATTCATTTTACATGCATATATTTAGGGGGAGAATTATTTGGTTTAGTAAATTAACATTCAAACATTATTCTCAATAATCACATATATTTTTATAATGCTTAAAAGTTATAATAAAAGGTCAATTTACACCTTTGTTATTACTATACCCAACATAAGGTTGTCATCATCAAAAAGGGTGTGATTGTTGATATTATCTACCTTATGACCTATTTTGGAGATTTTGATGATAAAAAATATATGCTTAGATGTTTAAGTATTTCAGGTGTAATGGTGTGCATAGTAATTACTTATGAGATTTACATTGCACAACTCAGGTTCCATCATATGTTGAGATTAAAATGGACCAAGATATACAACTTGGAGGACTTTATATTATCGTAGGAGTATATCCATTAATATTTACTTGCATGATTTGATTTTCTCACAACCTAAATATCTATTAATTATATATTAATCTTGATATAGAAATCTATAAGATTTTTTTATTAAATAAATTTTATAACCTTCATTGATTACATAATTAGTATCACGAGCCTCCAAGGTTATACAGGCTAAATAAAAATGGTTAAGCAAGAATAAAACCTAGAAAAGCATTACAATTTTTTAGGAGCATAATTAATGTAAACAATACAATAAATTATTAAATATATTTAAAGTCCATATGGTAAGTGCCACTTAAATATAATCCAGGGTTCTGTAGAAATTAAAAGTGGTTGTGTACATTGATAGCAACCAAGATTCTAATCTTATAAATTAAATAGTGATTTTTAGAAAGGGATATTCTTTATATCTTTATTCTTTATCATCTTTCTGTCTGCGAGCTCCTTGGATTCGTTGGGTCCAAATATCCCAATGAAAATAAACTCCACCCTGAATGGGTGTTTCTTTCCTCTTTGAAATTCCTTGAAACATCCTAACTTGAAATCTCCGAAATGAAAGGATTCTCAACCTTAAGAGAAGTTCCCAACCTCTTTAGATTTCAAGTAGATGGCTTCTTAACCCATCTTAAAAATTAAACTTTCACAACTCAATTACATTTAATTTACATATGAAAAATTAAAGACTAAACTCTAAATTAACCTGCAAGGTTATCGAGGAAAATATAATCACATCTTCAAGCAGTTATATAATGCTCAAATTAAAATCACCGTCACACTTTGATCAAGCTCTTTAATATTTAAGCGTTACTTATCATTTTTTTAGCACCTGCGAAAAATTTGTTGGTTTAAAATTTAATTTGGCACCCCTGATTTTACCCTACATCTGAGCATAGCCCATATGCGTAAAATTTTGTAAGCTTCTAAATCATTCTTAACTTAGGGGTAATATATCACCAATCACATCAATTCATAGATTGCATAAATAGATTAACACATTAAATCACATCAGTCAAACCAGACTAAATAGCATATAATGAAAACCATAAAAATTTGGCACAAAATAACAGAAAGTAAACACCGACCTAGCTTAAAATTAGGCTTGGGTGTCCTAACAAACCATCTACATGTGTGATATAAGCTCTGTGTGATATTGATATATCAGTATAGGCAAAATGTTGATTTTTTGATGAAATTTATTAGCGAATTATAATTTCATCAAAAATTTTGGCAAAATTTCAACCGAATATTTTTGGCAAATTATTTTGGTGGATTTCTAGTGAATTTTATGCAGATTTCTTGTTCGTGGATTTTTATGGAAATTAAAAATTTTGAAAAAAAAATAATTATATCAATATTTTAAAATTATTTCATTTTCGTAATTTGATTAATTGAATTAAATATTAATAATGTTGAATATAAATTTCAATTATTAATAAATAATATAAGATTTTAGTAATATTATTAATTAAATAATATAAATAT
>NW_021318794.1:79456-101172 GCF_001605985.2 Dendrobium catenatum | reverse complement strand
TAGATTCAAATTAGATAAGCTAGTATAATTAGGGAATTAAGATAATATGGTTATATGGTATAAATGTTATTATTTATATCTTCTTTAAGTTAACTTGATTCACATCAATTATATAATGTATGATTAATTTATATAAATTACATAATATTATTATATTAATATTGAATATACCTTAAATATTAAAGAATAGTATGATTATTATTTGAATATGATATTATTTTGACAAAATATGGTCTACTTTTTATTTCATTAGAAGTGTTTGGATTTCTATAGATAGATATGATAGGTTATATTAATGACATTTAGATGTTATTTGAATGTATAATGAATTTCTATTAAATCATAATCTGATTTAAAATATAATCTGTTGTGCAGTCATTTTTTCCCTATTTTAGATGTATATGAAAACTTTGACTTTTTCATGTGGCTAGTCATTTTTATGCCATTTGAATCTCATATATATTTAATATAAAATGTATTCTTGATCAAAATATAACCTTTTAGTTAGTATAAATTAATATATATAAAATAATTTATTCAAATTTAGCTTTAACTTATCATTTCCTTTATTTACATCTCTTCTTCTTCATGTAAGGGTTCTGCTCAAAAAAGTAAATCTTCTATCAATTCTTCATTCTTCCTTTCTTCTTTACATGTTAAATCTTGAGAGGAGAAATATATTTTATTCCAAGAACTCTTTCCTTTGTTAAATCGAATTCTTGGTTGAAAGCTTCAATACATAAATCACAGTAACACTGTCTTAGAGTTCTTGAGTTGCTTTCCTTCACTAAATCATTTACTTGCTATTTTTTTATCCTTCACCATATATTCTTTTTTGAAATTATTTATTTTTTTGTTGAATATTGTTAGAAATTTATATTCAAGTTTTCATATATTACATTTTTTAAATCCAATAAAGATTTAGCAAGCAATATTTTTTATTTTTATTAATGGTGGCTAATTTACATCTATAAATCTAATTTATTTTATTTTATTTTGAAGAGCTAAAGTTTAATCAACAAGAATATATTTTTATTTAAAATATTTTTCTTATTTTAAACAAAAATATAAATCTATCTATAAAGTGAGAACATTTAATTTTTCATTTGCAAGTAGTGAGCTGATTAAAATTAATTTTTAAGATCACCTCAAATATTGTTGACATTTTATTGCAAGATAATTTGAGCTTGTATTAATTTACATCAATATTATATTTTTCATTTTCTTGATCTGAGCCATTTTGCTTAGTGAAGTTTTAATTTAATTAGATTGGGTTTTACTCGCCCATGTAGGAGACTTCTTTAGATTATGAAAATATTAGGAGTAATAAACACGCATACATAGTTTTAAATTATTTTTACAAAAACAATTTACTATAAATACAGATTGCGAAGCCATAGTACTTTTTTATAAAATAAAAATGAAAGAAGATATATAGAAAAGATGGGTAAATTTTATTTACAACACTCGAAGGAAATGTTACAAAGTAAATTTGAGAGTATTTAGTGTTGTAAAGAACTTTTTGGTTTAAAGAAAGTGAGGTTGTAAAGCAAACTTAGGATTAGTTAATTCTAGCCGATAGTTAGCTAGCTGGATAAATGTCCGATTGAAATCCAGCCAAACCAAGTAAAAATATTTTGTGCCTTTTTTTCATTATTGTATCCATTTTTCTTTATCTTTTCATAAAAGTAATGTGTGATTTCTATTCTTTTGAAAAATCTTTAAAAAATTTTAATTCTTCTTTTGAATAAAAATTTAAGAAACTCAATTCACCCCCGCAACCCTCCTCCCCCCCCCCCCTTGGTGCAAAGTCGTCCTCACAATATTCTCTTGATTAGGAACAACACTTTAATTGGCATGGGTGATCTACAAGAATCAACATGTGGGAAGGTGCCTTAATAAGGAAGAGAATGTTTAAAATGAATGTATGCAAACTCCCAAGGTCATTCTAGTGCTTATTTCATAAAATTGATTAAGTTTCTATGTGAGCCTAATATTTTTATTTAGTTTGAGTAAAAAAAGTTTTTGCATACCATTACGAGCCTCCAAGGATATACAGGCTAATAAAAATCGTTAAGCAAGAATAAACCTAGAAAAGCATTACAATTTTTATAGAGCATAATTAATGTAAACAATACAATAAATTATTAAATATATTAAAGCCAATATGGTAAGTGCCACTTAAATATAATCCAGGGTCTTGTAGAAATTAAAAGTGGGTTGTTACATTGATAGCAACCAAGATTCTAATCTTATAAATTAAATAAAGTGATTTTTAGAAAGGATATTCTTTATATCTTTATTTCTTTATCATCTTTCTGTCTGCGAGCTCCTTGGATTCGTTGGGTCCAAATATCCCAATGAAAATAAACTCCACCCTGAATGGGTGTTTCTTTCCTCTTTGAATCTTCTTGAAACATCCTAACTTGAATTCTCCAAATGAAGGGATTCTCAACCTTAAGAGAAGTTCCCAACCTCTTTAGATTTCAAGTAGATGGTTTCTTAACCCATCTTAAAAATTAAACTTTCACAACTCAATTACATTTAATTTACATATGAAAAATTAAAGACTAAACTCTAAATTAACCTGCAAGGTTATCGAGGAAAATAAATCATTCAATCTCAAGCAGTTATATAAATGCTCAAATTAAAATCACCGTCACACTTTGATCAAGCTCTTTAAATATTTAAGCGTTACTTATCATTTTTTAGCACCTGCGAAAAATATTGTTGGTTTAAATTTAATTTGGCACCCCTGATTTTACCCTACATCTGAGCATAGCCATATGCGAAAATTTTGTAAGCTTCTAAATCATTCTTAACTTAGGGGCAATATATCACCAATCACATCAATTCATAGATTGCATAAATAGATTAACACATTAAATCACATCAGTCAAACCAGACTAAATAGCATATAATTGAAAACCATAAAAATTTGGCACAAAATAAGCGAAGTAAACACCGACCTAGCTTAAAATTAGAGCTTGGGTGTCCTAACAAACCATCTACATGTGTGCATAAGCCTGTGTGATATTGATATATCAGTATAGGCAAAATGTTGATTTTTTGATGAAATTTATAGCGAATATAATTTCATCAAAAATTTTGGCAAATTTTCAACCGAATATTTTTGGCAAATATTCTGGATTTCTGTGAATATCTCTCTTCTAAATATGAAAAAAATATTTTTTATATTGTTAATTAAATTTCAAATATTATAAATATTTATTAATTTTAATTTACTAAGAAAGTTTAATTTATTACTAAGTTAATTTTAATAATTAAAATAAATAATATTTTTTATTATGTTATTGAATAATTAATATTAAAATAAATTATAATTATTATGTTAATTTTAATCATTATGAAGAAAGTCTAATTTATATATATAAATGCAGCCAATCTACGATATTATTCATCATAGCTCAAACGGTTTATCCATGCTTGTCGATTTAAAGTGAGTGAGGTCTAAACCCCGCACAACACAGGTAGGTGTTGGTTCTCGGGTGGGCTTGGTTTACAACCTCATGGATTTGTGGGTGGGCCTGGTTCATAAGCCAACAAAGTCGCAAGCTGGCTGGTTCATGGACTTGAAGGTGATTGGTGGACCTTATTCTTAGGCTTATGGGCCTGATAAATTATGATTTTTTTATTTACTTTTTGAAGAAATTTTTGGAAGATTTTTTGTCAAAAAATCTTACAAAAATGTTTCTAACAGAATTTTTTTGACAGTAGTAACCAATAGTAATTAATTGATTTAATTGGTTAAACTTAAGAGTTAATAATTTTTAATTAAATTTATTGTTTACTAATTTTAATGATTGAATTTGATTTTTTTTGATGTTTTACTTAATTATTGAATTTTGAAAAATTTTTAGAATTATTTAATGTACTAAATTAAGGAGTCAAAATTTATCTTTTTAATTTAAGTTGAATTATAGAATTTTGATAATTTTTCTAACTACTAGAACCTAAGGTGAGTAATTATTCCCTAAGTTTGTTGGATTTGGAGTTTTCTAGATTAAGTTATGAATTTTTAAAGTTTGAGTTTAATTTTGAACTACAATTGACAAAGTTTTTACTTTTTGACTTGGACATATTTCAGGAGTTTTAATATTTTTAATAAATACTAAATCCTTAGTGGAGTCCAATGCCTTTGAGTTAATTCAATTCAAAAATTTTTGAAAATAATTTTGGAATTTTTAAAGTTTGAGCATTTAATTGAATTATTAAATTGGTTAAGTAAGAAAGTTTTATTGATTTTTCTCCAAACACATTCCACACTTCTTGAAATCAATAAAGGTTAGGGATAAACCATGGGATTGTTTTTAAGTGTTTATAATTTTTTTGAATTTTTAATTATTAAATTTGATTAAATATTAATCTTTCTTAAATTTTAAATTAAGCTCAAATTAAAGGCCCAAATATGTATATTTTAATTTTCTTAAGTAGAGGGTTAAATTCTAGAGATTTTGATATATTTGTTTTGTTTTTTATTTAATTTGATTGAATTATGAATTAATTAAAGCTTTAGGTCAATTCTAAGGGTTAAATTTTAGGTTGCTTAAATAGTGGGCCAAATGAATTCCAAATGTAATGAAATTTGGACCATATTTCACTTAATCTCAAGTTCCAAACCCTATAAATTTTGGTTCTTGGTGTGCCCTCTAAAGGAGTTAATCAAACCACCTAAGATAACCACAAGATCACCTTGTGGGATTTAATCTTGGCTATCTGAATTAGGGAGTGGGATAAAGTTAGTGGCTATCTACTCCTTGGTCTAGGCATGAATAACACAATCAATCACATCCTTATTCCGATTAGATAGGTTATTAGGCTAAATTAAACTTAAGGGTTAATAAATGACCCTTAAGATTTGGGTAGCTCAATTATGCCCTTAATCATCTCAATAAAAAGGGAGAAACTTTGGACATATTAAACACATGCCCAAAATTGACCTCCAAAAGTTTCAAGCCATGGTGAGTTGTTTTGAAGATAAAATTATAAAAATACCACTAGGACTATTATTGAAATTAATTAAGTTTCATGCGTGATCATGGCTTAAAACTATAGAGCTTTTATAGGTCTCCTCAAGACCTTTCTAGTGAGCTTAAAAACACTTAAATTTGTCAAGTGTGTGAGAAGTTATGATTTTTTTTAATGTTCCCTATATTTTTTGGAGTTTTAAATCAAGAATTACACAGTTAACCATGCATTTTCCACACAGCACAATCTGAGGTAACTTATCATTACAACTGACTAGATAAATCTGGGATTAACTATGATCATTTAATAGGAAATCATAAGACAAAGATTAAATGAACTCTAAGATCATTGAATTTAATTGGAGTCATTGACTGAAATCAATAGCTCTGATTATAACTTCAACCTCCCATAGTATATCGTGATAATAGGTAATTTTCAACATGATCTAAAAGATCTCATTGGTAAAACTCCACTAAAATTCAAAGGGTGGATCAGGATAACACAAACTGTCTATCCAATGGAAGTGCTGTTTTCCATAAATAAAGTTAAAATAAAAAGAAATGCTCCATTGGAATACTCACATTGATTTTATTGAATATAAACTACTTTTTTAACAATTGGATGCCTTAATGATGTATTACTTAAGTAATATTAAGCTCATTAAATTCATCTCATTGAGATGTGCAATTTGACTATAACATCTAGGAATTGAAGATCATTTTGTCACCAAATTAATATCCTTAAGTTTTTAACTATACTACTACACTAAATTTATACTCATTTGGAGTATGACATCATCACCTTTAATGTCAATAAGTTCGGCTCATCGAGCTGCTCAACTTTATCATAGATTTATTGAAATTAAAGTTCAGATGGTCATGAATTTGATTCATAAAGTTTTCATTACAAATATGCATTGAGATTTATGCTTGATCAATTCAATTTTTAATGATGTACTAATGTATATATAATTTTAAATTCAACAGCTAATTTCTAAAGTCAATTAAAATCAAAACTTTGTTCAACAAAGTTGAAACAAGGTTTAAACTAAATTTCAAATATGCATTCGAACGCAATTGAATAAAATTCAAACTAAATTTTGATTTAATTTTAATTGAGTTTATTATTCTAATCTATTTAAATAAGGTTCAAATTAAATTTTGAACAAATTTTAGATTGTAATATATTAATTTTTTTAATAATACAAGAATAAGGTTCAAGTAAGATTTCATCTTTTTTAAATAAGGTTCAAACAAAGTTAGAACATAATTTGATCAAGTTATAACAACATATAATCACAGTAGATATAGCATATTTTAATAAACTAGAGTGTAACTACAATAGCTATAACACCAAATATATATTTTTTGGAGCTGAGCATAGGGTAATCATAATGCTATAACACATTGTATTTGAATGTGCATCATTTATATTAATCAATGAATATATATATATATATATAACATACTTATTTAGGCCTTTTAAAGTTCTCTCCCATGATAATTTATCTCAAGGGTATTTAGAGATTCCTTTTCTTCTTCGTCTAAGACAAGTATCTCACTAAAAATAGCATCAAACTTATCGTTATTGAGTAGAGAACAATCTACAACATAACATAAACCTAGATTCCAGTTGTAATCTCTTTCATTGCTAAATATGAATGCTTTCTCAAGATTTGTATTCTTAAAATTCTCATTTTCATCTAATTTGTTATTCATATGCCTAATATTTTTACTTTTCTCTTAGAATTTCTCCTAATATAACAAATTTCCAAACTCTAACCCACTCTAATATTATGACTTGTCTAAAGGGGGATTACTCAATCCTTCCAATAAGATCAGATGTCTCAAGCTATTTAACAATTATAAGAATCACACTGTTAAATATAGATGTGACCAGAGAAGAGTATATTGCCCCTATAGATATGTGATTAGAGTTTTCATATGTATGTGTGTGTCTATATATATATATATATATAAGCATCTCAAATGAATCAATTCAATGCAAGATAATGAGACCAAAAAAAGCTCAAATCATATTCAAACATTATTCCATCTAATTTTGAATCTTGTTTGAATCATACTTTAAATGTTTGAAGTTTTTAAAACCTTTTTTTAATATTTAATCTTACTCAAACCTTGGTTCATGTAAGGTTCGAACATGGTTTGAATAAGTTTAAGAATGGCTAAAGAAAGTTTCAAAGAAGGTTCAAACATGTTTAAATGTGATTTAAATATAATTTGCATAAGATTTGAAATTGTTCAAACAAATATAGCTTGAAAACAATTGTAATATGTAATATGATATCTAATGAGGTTTAGGATTTAGACAGTATTGGACGAATCAAGTTCAAAGTGTATAAATAAGGGTTAAACAAGTTCAAAATCTCTATTAGAAGTTTATATTTTGTATAATTTTTTAATATATTTTTTTCTTTTAATCACATTCATATTATGACTTACCATTGATAAAGATGAATGCACTAAAAACCTAAAAAACTAAAAAGTAGAACATTGCTAGTAATGAAATATGTTGGTTTAAAAGTTATTTTATTAATATAAAGCCTTGTTATAAATCAATCAGATGAGATTTGAGATCATTGGAGATTGAGTGACATTTTAAATGAGGGATGTTCAAGCATTTCCTTCGTTTGAATTTTCATTTGACCATAGTTAAAGGTTATGGTTCATATTTCAATATAACAACAACATTTTAGTTAAAAGTAAATTTTTAAAAATCTTCACCAAGGAATAAAACAATAGGGATATTTAGCTAATTATAGCTTTTATGAACAAATAAAGTCAAAATTTTCTCCAATTTGGATGTCCAATTTAAATATCAAATATAGTCCATCTTGACCTAGTGGTAGGGAGTTTTGGTTCCCATCACATGATCTGAGTTTGAGGCCAACAATATATGGGTCTACATATGATTTTTTTTTATTTAAAACTAATTTTATTTGATGTTCTGAATCTTCCTAAATGGATAAATTAGATACATAGTTAACCTATTCACTATGCATTCATTCTTTAAATGGCAACTTGTAATAGGTGCAATAGGACCCATTCAATCTATAATTAACCCAAGAATGAAACATACTATCCAATAAAAGATTAGATGCTAATATGTTGAAATATATATCTAAAACTTATGTTTAATGTATGGTTCAATCTAAACAAGACTTAAGATCAAATTGAGAGATGACTCATAAAAATTATTATATCTCTTTCCTTCATCTTGAGCTCTAATAGTAGCAACAAGGTGAGACAACTTGTAATAGGTGCCCTATTACAACGGTCTTCCAAGCCCCAATCTCCTACCGACTACGTTCTCTTGCCGACTAAGGTTCTCCTGACCAAACAAACATGTATATGTAACTTCTACCATGTAATGTAATCTATATGATGTACATTTGCTACATCAATCTGGCCTTCTCCATAAGAAGGGCCTCATTTGTAATAGACTACAAATACTAGTGGATTCATTCAAACTAGGCCAGGCCCCGTGGTTTTTCCCCCTTTCAGGGGTATTCCACATAAAAACTCTGGTGTCTCTTATAAATGCCACACCATCTCACTTATCTGATTGTGTGCTCGATCTTCGTACAAAGCTAAGACATTAAATTATATATTTCTCTACCACCGCGAATATTCTAGGACGCGACAGTTTGGCACCGTCTTATGGAAAGTGATTCCCGACTGGGGGACAATTAGTACTCTAATCTCAAAAGATCACTCATAGCATTAATATCATAAGAAGCAGAAGCGGACTGGGGGGCAACTTTGACTCAAACCATGGTCAAATAGATCCTCCAATACCTTCAACACCAAGTTGATAGTTTAGGAATATCCGAGCAAATGCAAGGATACTTCAAATCAATTTCAAGCTTTAGACAGTCCCTTGTTGGACTTCTACTCCTTAGACAAGGCCTTAACCTCGACCTTAAAAAGACAGTAAGGGTCTAAAAATAGACCATTCTTCACCTTTGATTCGGGATACACGCGGCATTCGCCCCCTCCAATAAAGGTAAAATCGATCCCAGGGGGATCCGATTCGACCTCTTCCACACAAGTTAACGTCGTCGAGAAAAAGTTCTAACATACAACCTCGGATAGGTCTTACATCCTTGGTGGATTCTCTCGACCTCTTCCACACATGTTAACGCCGTCGAGCAAAGGCTCCGACATACAACCTCGGAAAGGTCTCACATCCTTAGTGGATTCTCCAGACCTCTTCCACATAGGTTAACGTCGTCGAGAAAAGGTTCCAACATACAACCTCGGAAAGGTCCCACATCCTTGGTGGATTCTCCCTACCTCCTCCACACAGGTTAATATCGTCGAGCAAATGCTCTGACATACAACCTCGGAAAGGTCTCACATCATTGGTGGATTCTCCCGACCTCTTCCACACAGGTTAACGTCGTCGAGCAAAGGCTCCGACATACAACCTCGGAAAGGTCTCATATCCTTGGTGGATTCTCCCGACCTCTTCCACACAGGTTAAAGTCGTCGAGTAAAGGCTCTGAAATACAACCTCGAAAAGGTCTCACATCCTTGGTGGATTCTCCCGACCTCTTCCACACAGGTTAATGTCGTCGAGCAAAGGCTCCGACATACAACCTCAGAAAGGTCTCACATCCTTGGTGGATTCTCCCGACCTCTTTCACACAGGTTAACTTCGTCGAGCAAAAGCTCCGACATACAACCTCGGAAAGGTCTCACATCCTTGGTGGATTCTCCCGACCTCTTCCACACAGGTTAACGTCGTCGTGCAAATGCTCCGACATACAACCTCGGAAAGGTCTCACATCCTTGGTGGATTTTCCCGACCTCTTCCACACAAGTTAACGTCGTCGAGCAAAGGCTCTGACATATAACCTCGAAAAGGTCTCACATCCTTGGTGGATTCTCCCGACCTCTTCCACACATGTTAACGTTGTCGAGCAAAATCTCCGACATACAACCTCGGAAAGGTCTCACATCCTTGGTGGATTTTCCCGACCTCTTCCACACAGGTTAACGTTGTCGAGCAAAGGCTCTGACATACAACCTCGAAAAGGTCTCACATCCTTGGTGGATTCTCCCAACCTCTTCCACACAGGTTAACGTCGTCGAGCAAAGGCTTCGACATACAACCTCGAAAAGGTCTCACATCCTTAATGGATTCTCCTAACCTCTTCCACACAGGTTAATGTCATCGAGCAAAGGCTCTGACATACAACCTCGGATAGGTCTTACATCCTTGGTGGATTCTCTCGACTTCTTCCACACAGGTTAACGTCATCGAGCAAAGGCTCCGACAAACAACCTCAGATAGGTCTTACATCCTTGGTTAATGTCACCAGAATGCCGTCAATGGAATTCCATCTGACTTCTCCAAAAAGTTAAATTTCTACCCAATTTTGAATTTCCTCCTATCGCTGAACTTTTCCTATGCAGGACTTTCAACGAACTAATATCCGACATTGTACTTCTACGCGACGTCGGACTTCTACTCATCATTGGACTTCTGCTCGTCGATGAACTTTCGTCGGTCTTCTACCCGACGTTGTACTTCTACCCTACGTCGGACTTCTCCCTATCGTCGGACTTCTACTTGTCATCGGACTTCTGCTCATCAGCAGACTTCTAGCCGTCGTCGGAGTTCTGCTCATCGACGAACTTTCGTCAGTCTTCTACTCGACGTTGAACTTATACTAGTCGTCGGACTTCTGCTCATTGACAAACTTTCGTCGGTCTTCGACCAGATGTTGAACTTCTACTCGTCGTTGGACTTCTGCTGGTCGACGAACTTTCGTCGGTCTCCTACGTTGTATTTCTACCCGACATTGAACTTCTACTCGTCGTCGGACTTCTGCTCGTTGACGAAAACTTTTGTCAGTCTTCTACCCAACATCAGACTTCTCCCTGTCATCGGACTTCTGCTCGTCAGCGGACTCCTACTCGTCATCGGACTTCTGCCCGTCGACGAACTTTCATCAGTCTTCTGCCCAAGGCCTTACTTCTACCCGATGTCAGACATCTCCCTATTGTCGGACTTCTGCTCGTCAGCAGACTTCTACTCATCGTCGGAATTCTGCTCGTCGATGAACTTTCATCTGTCTTCCAACTGACTCACCCGACGTCAGACTTCTGCATGTCGTCGGACTTCTGCTCGTTGACAAACTTTTGTCGGTCTTCTACCCGATGTTGTACCTCTACCCGGCGTCGTACTTCTGCGTGCCATCGGACTACTAATCATCGTCGGACTTCTGCCCATTGACAGACCTTCGTCGCTCTTCTTCCCGACGCTGCACCTCTACCCGACATTGGATTTCTCCATGTCGTCCGACTTTTGCTCGTCAGCGGACTTCTACTCGTCGTCGGACTTCTGCCTGTCGATGAACTTTCATCGGTCTTCTGCCCGATGCCGTACTTCTACCCGACATCGAACTTCTCCATGTCGTCGAACTTTTGCTCGTCAGCGTACTTATACTCATCATCGGACTTCTGTTCGTCGATGGACTTTCGTCGGTCTTCTACCCGACTCAGCACTTCTATCCGACGCCGGACTTCTTCCTGCCGTCGGACTAATACCCGTCATCGGACTTCTGTCCGTCGATGGACTTTCATCGGTCTTCTACCCGACAGTACTTCTACCCGACGTCATACTTCTGCTCGTCAGCGGACTTCTAGTCAACGTCGGACTTCTGCTCGTTAGCAGACTTCTACTCGTCGTCGGACTTCTGCTCGTCGATGAAAACTTTTGTCAGTCTTCTGCCCGACACAGTACTTCTACCCGACGTCATACTTCTTCTCGTCAGCGAACTTCTACTCGACGTCGGACTTCTGCTCGTTAGCAGACTTCTACTCGTTGTCGGACTTCTGCTCGTCGATGAAAACTTTCGTCAGTCTTCTGCCCGACACAGTACTTCCCTGTCGTCAGAGTTCTGCTAGTCAGCGGACTTCTACTCGTCGTTGGACGTCTGCTCGTCGACAAACTTTTATCGTTCTTCTACCAGACAATACTTCTACCCGGCTACGAACTTCTTCCTGCCGTCGGACTACTAACCGTCATCGGACTTTTGCCCGTCGACGGACCTTCATCCATCTTCAACCTAACGCTGCACCTCTACCCGACTACAGACTTCTACCTGCCGTCAGACTACTAACCGTCGTCGGACTTCTGCCCGTCGACGGACTTTCGTCGGTCTTGTACCTAACGCTGCACCTCTACCCGACTTCGTACTTCTACCAGATGTCGGACTTCTACCAGTTAATAGACTTTCATCTGTCTTCTGCCCGACGCTGTATATCTACCCGACATTGAATTCCTATATGTCATCATACTTCTCCCTGATGCTGGAAGTATGCCTGTCATTTCAACCTCCCTCCTTACAACGGTCTATCTGACCTCCATCACTAACCACAAAACATCGAAACTCCACATGATCTCTCGAAGTAGAGAGGGAGAAGGGAATCTCCGGACTTCCTTGCAGAGAGAGGGGCCTTGGAAGACCAAGGAAACACCTCAATTGTAAGGACAGAGGGAGAAGAGAGAGAAGGGAAAATCTCCGGACTTCCTTGCAGAGAGAGGGGCCTTGGAAGACCAAAGAAACACCTCAATTGTAAGGACAGAGGGAGAAGAGGAGAAGAAAATAAGAAAAGAGGAGAAGAAAAGAAGAAGAAGATAGGAGTGAGTTTTCTTAAGGCTCCAAGGCCTTATTTATAGTCTTTGAAAGAGAGGTGGGGGTTTTTAATTTTTCAGAATTTCCTAAATTTTCCTGAATTTTTTCGGATTTTTTTTTGGATTTTTTAGGAATTTTTTTGGTCAAAAAATGAATAAAAATTATTTTTTAAAGGCAGTGGGACCCACTTAAGGCAATGGACCGGACAGGCGCCTCGCTGCCATCGAAACGGCGCGAACAGTGCATAATCCGCGGCTGATTCACGCGAATCGGGACTTTTCCACGGACGGCGGCACCGGCCAGGCTGCCGCGGAGCTGCCCGCGACTCATAGCAATTAATGATCATAGAAGCAGAAGCGGACCTGGGGGCAAACTTGACTCAACCATGGTCAAATATATCCTCCAATACTTCACACCAAGTTGATATTTTAGGGGAATATCCGAGCAAATGCAAGGATACTTCAAATCAATTTCAAGCTTTAGACAGTCCCTTGTTGGAGCTTCTACTTCCTTTAGACAAGGCCTTAACCTCGCGACCTAAAAAAGACAGTAAGGGTCTAAATAGACCATTCTTCACCTTTTGATTCGGGATACACGCGGCATTCGCCCCCGTCCAATAAAGGTAAAAATCGATCCCAGGGGGATTCCGATTCGACTCTTCTTAACAAGTTACGTCGTCGAGAAAAAGTTCTAACATATCAACGCTCGGAGTAGGTCCTTACATCCTTGGTGATTTCCTCTCGACCTCTTCCACACATGTTAAGCCGGGTCGAGCAAGGGCTTCCGGACATACAACCTTCGGGAAAAGGTTCTCACATTCCTTTAGGTGGATTCTCCAGACCCTCTTTTCCAACATTAGGTTAACGTCGTCAGAGAAAAGGTTCCGCCATACAACCTGCGGAAAGGTCCACAATCCTTGGTGGATTTCTCCTACCTGCCTCCACACAGGTTAATATCGTCGAGGGCAAAATGGCTCTGACATACCAACCTCGGGAAAGGGTCTCATATCAATTGGGGGATTTCTCCCGACCTCTTCCAGCACAGGTTAGTCGTGGAGCAACAGGGGCTCCGACATACAACTCGGAAAGGGGGGTCTCATATCCTTGGTGGATTCTCCCGACCTCTTTCCACACAGGTTTAAGTTCGTCGGAGTAAAGGCTCTGATATACAACCTCGAAAGGTCTCCACAATCCTTGGTGGAATTCTTCCCGACCTCTTCACACGGTTAATGTCGTCGAGCAAGGCTCCGACAATACAACCTCAGAAAGGTCTCACATCCTTGGTGATTCTCCTGACCTCTTTCACACAGGTTTAACTTCGTGAGCCAGAAGCTCCGACATCAAAACTGGAAAGGTCTCACATCCTTGGTGGATTCTCCCGACTCTCTTCCAACACAAGGTTAACGTCGTCGTGCAAATGCTCCGACATCAACCTCGGGAAGGTTCAACATCCTTGGGTGGAATTTTCCCCGACCTCTTCCACACAAGTTAAACGTCATCGAGGCAAAGGCTCTGACATATAACCTCGAAAAGGTCTCACATCCTTGGTGGATCTCGCCGACCTCTTCCACACATGTTAGTCGTCGAGCAAAATCTCCGACTACAACCTTCGGGTTAAGTGGGGTTCTCCTCCTTGGTGGATTTTTCCCGGACCTCTTTCCACACAGGTTACGGTGTCCGAGCAAAGGTCTGACATACAAATCCGAAAAGGTCTCCCATCCTTGTGGATTCTCCAACCTCTTCCACACAGGTTAACGTCGTCGAGCAAAGGCTTCGACATACAACTCGAAAAGGGTCTCACATCCTTCAATGGATTCTCCCTAACCCTGCTTCCACGCAACAGGTTTAATGTCATCGAGCAAAGGCTCTGACATATCAACCTCGGATTGGTCTTACAGTCCTTGGTGGATTCTCTCGAACTTGTCTTCCACACAGGTTAAACGTCGTTCGAGCAAGGCTTCCGAGCAAACAACCTCAGATAGGTCTTACATCCATTGGTTTTTTAATGTCACCAGAATTGCCAGTCAATGGAATTCCATCTGACTTCTGCCAAAAAGTTAAAATTTCTACCCATTTGAATTTCCTCCTATCGCTGGAACTTTTCGCTATGCAGGATTTCAACGACTAATATCCGACATTGTACTTCTAACGCGACGTCGGTGCTATATGTAACTCCTACCATGTAATGTAATTTATATGATGTACATTTGCTACATCAATCTGGCCTTCTCCCTAAGAAGGGCCTCATTTGTAATCGACTACAAATACTAGTGGATTCATTCAAACTGGGCCAGGCCCCGTGGTTTTTCCCTCTTTCAGGGGTTTTCCACGTAAAAACTCTGGTGTCTCTTATAAATGCTACACCCTCTCACTTATCTGATTGTGTGCTGGATCTTCGTACAACGCTAAGACGTTAAACTATATATTTCTCTACCGCCGCGAATATTCCAGAACGCAACAGTTTGGCGCCGTCTGTGGGAAAGTGATTCCCAACTGGGGGGCAACTTTTGCTCCAATCTCAAAAGATCGCTCTTATCAACTTCCTGACATCAGTACTGCAGCGAATATTCCAGGACGCAACATGCATAATGCATAAAATAGTTAATATTGTATTTATTTCAAATTAAATTTAAAATTTTTAAGATTTAGCCTATCAAAAATATAGGTAAAATATCCTAATTTAATTTTTTTAATCCTTAAATCTTATAAAATATAGTATTAGTATAAATTTTAATATATCTAAATATTAAAGTTCACCTATTGGCTGTGTTTTTTTTTTTCTTTTCACTGGAATAAATTATTGTGCCTACAAAATATCTAATGGCGATTTGTGGTGCTGAATGACTTGAGTCAGGCTTATAGTTTTAGAAAGTTACTATTTTTAAAAATATGAAGACAATTTTGAATCTGGCATATATATATATAATAAACGTGCATATTTAGGCCACTTGGGTACAAAAACCTGCTTCAGTAAACACTAAAAAATCTTTGCCAAACGAAGCCTAAATATCAAAGTTTAGCTACCCCATTGGCTGTGGGCCCTAATTTCCCTACCCCAAAATAAAAAATGACTGTCGTTCTCCGTTCAAAAAGTCTACGGGTCCCGCACGGTTGTGTCAGCTTGGTAATGTTATTTCACACGTGGTCTAATATAATATGTCGGGCATCGCTGTGTAGAATTGTTTTTAAAGGGACCACCACTTCTACGGTCGAATTGCAGTCCAAAATTTTGGTCTGAATAAATTCATAAGGGCTGGGACGTCGTAGCTCGTTGGTTGACACGTGTTCAATGCACCTCATCAACTTCCAAAAAAAAAAACTTCATAAAATTCGGCCTTCGTGTGAACAAGAAGCTACAAGACTTACGATATTTTGACTAACAGACACACACCCACATATTTGAAAATTCATTTTATAGTAAATTAACCCACATTTATTGGAGGATTAATTATTGAGATCTCATCTGATCAAAATATATTTGAACATACTTTTAAAAAAGTTGCAAATTAAGGCTTCGTATGGGACGGTTTTCTTCTTGCTTTTTAAAGCGGCTTTATAGTACGTTTGTTTTAAATTTTATACTATAAAGCCGCTTTACGAAGCAGTAAGAAAGCCATCCCAAACGAAGCCTAAATTTTGGTTAGACAATATAGGACATTCAAACAATATTCGAATAAAATTTTGCCCTTGTTTGGGATGGCTTTATTATTGTTTTATGCTAGTGTTATAGAGAAATTAATTTTTAAAGTTATTGTAGAAAGAAGTTTCCTAGTATATTTTTTTATGAAAGCAATGAAAAAACAGTAGCCAAATTTAGGTTTTATTTTGGACAACTTTCTTACTAAAAGCAAATTTTAAGAAGTAATAAGAAAGCTACTTTAAAAAGCAAAAAAGAAAGTCATCACAAACGAATCCTTAAATTGTGTTTGCAATCTAAAAAGCAAAGCAGAGAGAAAGCAATCTCAAACGAAGCCTTAAACTTGAATTTAAATAAAGTTTAAAGAATATTTAGATTCTAACATCTTAAAAAGATTCAAATAAAAAAAGAAGAAGGTTCAAATAAGAGTTTAACATATTCGAATAAGATTAAAATATAGTTTGATGAGCTATTATACATTCGACTGTAATTTTGATGCTCAAAGTGCAATTAATCAAAACCAATATAACATAGCAAAAAACATAGGCTTGATATAAATATAACACAATCATATTTTCCATAATATAATAGCTTATAAAGTTTATGGTTAAACATAGGGCACTCATAGCAATTGTAACACATTAGAATTGAATGAATGAATATATATATATATATAAGATCAACACTATTATAAGAAAAATCTACAAATAGGCGATTTTTATGGAATGGTATAAAATCATGTGTAACTTTTAGAAGAATATATCTAAAGTCAGAAGATGATGTGTTGATGAGTATACACTCCACAATTCTTTTTGCAAATATAAAATAAAGCATTCATGACACTTAAAATTTTGTTGAAATTTCAAATGGCTCACCATGTGGTGGCCCCTGGAAATCTACAATTTGTTGGCTCATCTTCCATAAGGAAAAAAAGATTAAAATTATATTGAGCAATACAATATAATCATATGTGACACTTCACCAGAAAACAGCTTGATTGGGCAATATTAGAGAATTTCTACTCAAACTGAACATCTCGAAGATATGAATGGTGACACGATAATTGATCCAAGTCTAGCCCAAATGGGACTAAATCAATGACTTGATATATATTTGAATGCTTTAGAATATTAATTGGGTGATCAAATGATATCCAAATATGACATGCTTATAGTCAGATCGAGCGGCTCGATGAGATGAATCCAATAAGCTCACGATTGCTTAATTATGACATCATTAACATACTTAAATACTTGATGAACACTCTATAATCGAAGGTATCAATATGGGGCATTCAATGGAGCACTCTAATATTGCTCCAGGTCTTCTCCATATTTATGAAGTATGCCACTCTCAAAATCTGTAAATAGATCCCATCTCTCTATGTGATGGGGGCCTTTACAGGATTGGACCTCATGCTAAAAATTCAATAGAGTTATGTGGCTTAAATCCCATAACTCCACCCGAGCACCACTAGCGACGAGCCCTTTCTGCCTAACGCCACCACCAGACTTCCACTAGATGATCATCACGGCACATCCACAGATGGTCACCGCTAGACCGCATCCCAACTATCATCATTTAACCTTCAGCCAACAATAGCTTTCAGACCTCTATCCATCCTACCACTTTATTAAGTATGTGTGGAATGTAATTTTGTTGATCAATCGGGGTGTTCTGCTGCCTCAGATCTTAGTTTAAATTATCAAGTTCGCAAGAGGTGTAGAGGGGTTACCCCCTACTTGGGATCAACTGCTTTGCAGCTTTTTTTTGTACAACGCTTCAATGTTGTGTACTCTAGTGCCCCAGTGCTAATCGACATATCACATAGTGCCGTAGTGCTCAAGATTTGACGCCACTGTACTGTGTGCTGCCAAAGAATTGTGGGCTTCAGTAATACAGCATAATGATGATAAAGTCTTATGCATTGCAGTGCTTAAAACTAGCATTATAGCACTTCGAGGTGAAATGGATAATTTTCTTTCTCATTATTATGAAGAGTTGCATCCCTTGGTGTTATTAACTTAACTTTCTCTTGTGTTTTTAGTTAGAGAACGTTGTAAGAGAGAAGCAAAGTAAGGAGAGAGTAAGAGAGAAAAAAAAGATTTGTACTTAGTTCACCCCAATTTCATAGTGAATTTCTTGAAGTGGTATGGCTCCATTGTTTTTTCCTGATATGATTTAAGGTTTTTCCACATTAAATCTTTGTGTCATTTACTTTCAGCAACTTTTATTTTTTTGTTTGTTTCATCATGTGGTTTACTCATCATCTTTAACAACTAATATCAGGTTATTCAATTTGAGTGGAAGTAGTGGAAGATGAAGAAATGCACAAGATTTAGAAGTTCAACAGTTCAAACTTCACATTCTGGAGGATATAAATTAAAGATTTGTTATACCTGAAGATGTTGTATTTGCCTTTAAAAGGAATCACAAAGAAGTCAGACTTTATGACAATGGAGGAGTGGGTGGTTCATGATTGGACTACATTAGGTTTGATATGACTTTCACTTTTCTCATATGTTGTATTCAACATTATAAATGAGAAGAGTACAATAAATCTCATGGCCGCAGTGATTAAGATATATGAAAAGCCGTCAACCTCAAACAAAGTGTTCCTGATAAAGAAGTTATTCAATATGAAGGTGTTGCCCAATGATCCAATGGCAGAGTACATGAACAATCTGAACACAATGATGAGTTAGTTATATTCAGTTGGCATCAAGTTTGATGATGTGTTGAAAGCATTGTTGTTGTTATGTTCATTGTCAAAAAGCTAGGATGGGTTTATTACTATTGTGAATAACCCTTTAGGAAGTTCAAAACTTAACTATGAATATATTTTAAGGTTAGTGATTAATAAAGTGGTTTGTATGAGGGAGAATGGTGAATCATTAAATTATCCAATGAATATTGAAGCAAGAGTTAGAGGTTTAGATATAAATCCTATTAGAGGAGATCTAAATTAAGGAGAGAAAAGTCTACTTCAAGTAGAGAGAAATTTTTTGTGTTGGAACTGTGAAAAGAATGAACACTTAAAGAAGGACTGTACAGTTCTAAAGTTTGGTGGTGATGAAGGTAAAGATAAAAATTGATTTGTAAATGTATTTGCATATGAGTGTTAGTTAGATTCTCTAATTTTATCGCTGGATAATTTTGAATATGGGGTTATAAATTTAGGTGCTTCTTTTTATGCAAATCCTAACAAGGAGGCATTCAAGAATTATACTCATGGTGATTTGGATAAAGTGGATATGGGACATAACAAGCCCTACAAAATTGTTGGATAAGGAGATGTTGATATAAAAATGCCATATGGGTCAATTTGGAGACTAAAAAATGTTAAGCACATTCCCTATTTGAAGAGGAGTTTAGTTTCTATGAGTCAACTTGCAAACTAAGGTCATGTGACATCATTCATATGAGATTCATAGAAGGTGAAAAAAGGGACTATAGTTATAGCTTGTGGCAATATTGAAGGCAACTTGTATGTTATTAACAAAAGATCAGATTCTATTAGAATAGGTTATTCAGATGTTGATGGAGGTCTTTGGCATCAAAGGTTTGTCCATATGAGTAAGAAATATATGGATTCACTTCTCACTAGAGGGAAGCTTCAAGGTTTAAAATCTAAAGATTTAGATTTTTGTGAAGATTATGTATATGACAAGCAATATAATGCAAATTTTTTTAATACTTATTTAAAGTTTAAGTCAAAGAAGTTTGAGTTAGTGCATACTGATGTATGGGGTATTGCTCCTATTACTTCTATAGTAGGGTCTTTGTACTATGATACTTTTTATGATGATCAGAATAGAAAGGTATGTGTGTACTTCTTAAAACACAAGCCAAATGAGTTTAATGTTTTCAAGAAGTGGAAGGCCATAATTGATATTGAAACATGTTTGAAGTTCAAATATAATAGATGGTGGCAAGTATTGTGATAAGGAGTTCAAAGAGTATTATGCCTTGAATGGGATCACGCATAAGTTCCCTATTTCAATAACACCATCATAGAATGGTGT
This sequence comes from Dendrobium catenatum, assembly GCF_001605985.2. Lineage (NCBI taxonomy): Eukaryota > Viridiplantae > Streptophyta > Magnoliopsida > Asparagales > Orchidaceae > Dendrobium > Dendrobium catenatum. The sequence continues at coordinate 80,853 of NW_021318794.1, read as the reverse complement.
TTCATAGTGTATGAATAAAACTATCACTAAGCGAGTTAGGAGCATGATGTTACATACTGGTCTACCCAAGTGTTATTCTTGATTTTTACCAAACCCTAGGTCAAAGGGTTTGACTTTGTCAAATTGATCAAGCCAAACCCCAAGACCTCTCCTATTTAATTCAAGAGGCCAAACCAAGTTTTTTGAGCCCAGACCAAGGTCATGGGTCAACCTAATGTACCAGATCAACCTAAGTTGACCCAAATCACATTCTTTTGAATTCTAATCAGTTTCAGAGCTCCTTTAACTCAACTTCTCACCCACTTGGGTCTAATTGGCCATGTTAACTAGGTCAACCTTTGGCTTGGTCAGCCTAAGTCTTATATAGTCAAATTTGACATATTTAAGTCAAATCCACCCCCTTTAATGCATTTAAATGTTTCATAATCATGCCTTGACAAAAAACTATGGATAAGAAGCTCAATTATCTCCTAATTAACCCTAGATGTGATATAGGCCATCCATCCAAGGCTGAACTCTTTAAATAGGCTAGTTAGGGTTTCAAATATGGGACTTTAGAAATTAATTTCTCCCCAAGCCTCCTAAGCCCGAACCCTCTTATGTGTGAGCTCCCGTAGTCTCACCCCACCTTTCCCAAGTCAAACCCACCATCAAATCCTTGCCAGCGACGAGATCTCTGGTGAACCAAGACCACAAACATTCCAAGGAGGATTCCCGATGATCCACTACTTTTCAAACCTCAATTTCAATGAGGAAAATATACGAGAAAAATCTAAAAGTTCAATTGAACTCAAATCCCGAAGATCCAACGGTTAGATCGATCTCCCAAAAACCCTAAACATAGGTCACAACATATAAAATTAAATATCTTTTCACACACTGCTTTTTAGATCGTGAAATCACTTCCCCATGAATGCTCTTCATGCATAGTACTTAAGTTTAAAACTTCATCAAAATCCATTGAGTCATTTGTGAAAATGAAGCGAAAAATATATTTAGCATTTTTTGGGTTATGCCTTCGTCTGCTGAGAGGCGATCCGAACCGTTGATCTCATGATAAATAGATGTGATTCCATCATTTCACTATTTGGATCGAATGCAAAGTTTAATCTTGTAGTTTTGATCTCGGTACGATGAAATCAACGTCATCCACTTGGAACAGCGGATGATCTAACGGTCAGCGTTAACCGCTAACGTGGTTAATAAAACCACATCCGCAACTTAATAATTTCCACAATTATATGGTAATCATTGCTGATGCTGCAATCATCGTACCGCAAGATAATGATTGCCCGTTGACCACAGAGCGTATCAAGGGACGCCACATAGCCTGTTGTCGTTATTTAATTTAAAAATTAGTATTATAATTATTTTTAAATTATTTTTAATTTTGAATA
>NW_021318794.1:62998-78931 GCF_001605985.2 Dendrobium catenatum | reverse complement strand
CAATTTCTTAAAATTTTTTGAAAGTTATGAAGGCTCTTTGTGGTTCATGGGTTGTTATTCGGGGTTTAAAGCACCATAAATTCGTAGAAAATCCAATAGGTTATATGTCACTAAGTTTAATGTTTCAAGTTTCATTTCAATCAATGGTGTATCTTAACTTCTAATTTTTTTTAAGTTTGCTGCGCGTCCTTATTGTTGTCTTTAGGGAGTTACTACACTAAGTTGGTTTAAAAGTTTAGAGCCAACCCTTGGGTAACAAAAAGGGAAAATGTAACAAAATATGACACACACCTATTCTTAGACTAAGAGAGCCTAGACCTAAGTGCTCGTGCGTTCCTACATATGTATAAAGAAAATAGGTGTAATTGACTCTCTGACTAGTGAATATTGGAGTGCACTAATTAATAAATTTAAATTAAATATAAAAATTACTCATAATATATCAAACTCTTCAAAATTTAATCCTTAATCTTAAAAAATTAAAAACCCTTTAATTGGACTTCAATCTGGACCTCAATCTCAACATTAATTTAAATTCAATTAAAAATCATTCTTTTAATTAAATTAAATAATTAAGAATTATTAAAAATTCAAGATTTTTCCAAACACTTGGGAACTCTTCCTTGGGTCATTTATGTCCTTTGGAGGTTATTCCAAGAGGTTTGGAGCCAATTTAGATCAGAATCCCTAAAACACCCTTAATTAGGAAATTTTAATAATTCATTAAATATCCTAACTTTAAAAATTCATAACTAATTCCAAACAAATCTAATTTGGGTAAGCTAAAAGGCATTTAAATTTAAATAAATATATTATTTATTAAAAATATCAACTTTTCATTAATTAACCTAGATTAAAAAGTCAACTCTTCAATCAACCGTAGTTCAATAATTAGGGCCCAAAATTTCTAAAATTCATAAATTTGCATAGAAAACTCCAAATCTAGCAAAATCAAATTCTAATTACTCCCTTTAAGGTATATTATTTAATTAAAATTTTGGAATCCCAAAACCCAATCTATTTTTAAAAGTCACCTTTTGGACCTGTTTAACCTAGCGGGTAGGATGAGCCTGAACCTTCTAAAAATCGTTAGCTCATCTTAAACTTCAAAGAACATTACTCTAAGCATTAAAAATGACCAACAAAATAAATTAATTAGAATTGACCCCAAGATATTAATACTTAAACTTTAACTTAAATCCCCATTGGACCTTCAACAAATTCTATCGCAAACAAATTGAACTAGTCATCCTGGCATAAGACTTATCCAAAACCAGACAACCTACTACACACACATATAATTATTTGTCAAGGCACCACTTCTTGCTCTAGGTTAGGCCAATGTTTTCCCTTTTTTTTTAGATGTGATGCTCTTGCATATGGCACGTATGATGGTTGTTTCTGTTGTGAAGAATTGTTGAGATATTTCTTTTATTAATGCACTTTCTTTATGATGTGTTGTGTGATATATTACCCATAGCTTAGGGGCGATCTTGATATTGACATTGTTTTCAGCAGGTGTTCATACTCTTGAAATGCTAATAAAGGGGGCTAAAAATTAAAAATAAATTATATAATTGCTTGCTACAGGTGCTTTAGCCTATTAACACCTAAATAAATAAGAGTTTGTCCAAGTGTGGTTGGCATGAGTATTTTTATTTTTATAAATATAACTGCTTAGATTTTTTTATAATCACTACTTAGGATAACAATACAGGAGAGTTTAGATCTTTTTTTTTCAATGATGTACTTTGTATGTAATGTATCGAGTTGTGAAAGTCTTAAAAAATAAGGTATTTTAAATACCAGGGATACAAAAGGAAAAAGAAAGGCCCTTCACAGGAATTTTTTTTTTTATTTGGGTAACCTTCTGAAGGACAAACCCTACGAAGATCGAAGGGAGACAATCCAAAGAAGGATTCAAAGATGAAAATAAAGATGAAATTCCTTATTTTTAGGACTTGTATCATTCAATAGGATTACAATCCAAGTTATTGTTGGTGGGGCCTGACCACAATTATTTTTTTATATACCCTAGGTTGTACTTATATGGCACTTGCCATACACTTCCTTTTTTTTAATCTAGTTATTTTTTTTATAATGATGTGTTTACTTTATTTGTACCGTAGAAATTGTCTATTTTTTTAGGTTTCTTTCTTGCATATGTGTGTGCCTGATTTCACTAGGCTTTTTAGGAATAAAATATTTTTTACTCGTAATTAAATTTTAAGATATTAAGAGTTGGAATCACTTGGGATCGCATGCATATTAATGTGTCCCCTCTGTCCTTGCTTTAAGACAATTTCCTACCCGTTGGTAGAGTCTAGACAATCTGATCTATGAGGATGAAGTGGCAAACTAGGAGAAGCGTAGTCTTTCTAAAATATTATTTTTATAAGTTTTTTTTTTTTTAAAATTCAAGCAAAATTGATTTGGAGACTTTAACTAGTATATATTGTATTAGAAAATAATTAAATTGAAATTTAATTACATTAGTTCTAGAAGCATTTTACTCTACATAAGTATAAGGCAACTTAGGAAACTCTCTAAATGTCAGACTTAACCTCTAGAAACTTACCCACCCACCTTTCTTTGATAAAGATCGGACATCATAGATTTTATATGCCTAGGTAGTTAGCTAGCTTTCCTTTTTAGGTAGAATATAAGCCCATAATGCATTAGTTTGGATATAGATGTTAGTATTGTGTCTAGAACACTAAACCCATTCTATATTTAGGATTCAAGGCTATTGTTATCAGTGTCTCATAGTATTCATCATCGGTTGGTAAGTCTTCTATCATTCAGAGACTATAAATCATGTCTATCTACGTTACATGAATGATGATACCTCTATCATCTCTTTTATATGTTATAACTGGATTAGTTATTTCTTTTCTTTTGTTTCTTCTCACTATCTTAATCCCTCCACATGTTAGTATGAGCTGTGTATATTGACTAAGACAAGTTAAACCTTTTCTTTCCCTTTAAGTAGGAACTTCCTAGTCTCCTCCTTATAGTCTGATCCCATTTGAGAGGATAATATAAGATCCTTAATCAACAGACTTCTTAGGCCCCGACTTAAGATATAACCACGGGTGCTTACACCCGTGGGAAACCGAGTCCCCCAATCAGAAAAAATCTCACTCAAGATAATATATTAAGTGGGGGAAACCTTGTGACTCTGATTAGGTCATGCATACTATTACCCATTGAAGTGCCTAGGTGAAAGCTGCTATCCTCTATGGTTAATCATATCTATGATATAATCTTCCCTCCTATTGACCTTCTTGCAAAGTATGTAAAGGCCTACGAGTGTCTCATCTGAAAGTTCAATAGGGATGTTAAGCCCTTATGAACTAGCCCAAGGCTAACCAAGAGGTAGTGAATTGGTATTTTAAAAACTCTTTCAATCAAAATCACAAACTCAAAGAAAACCAAAATTCCCCAAAAAGAAATTTAATGTGTGAAAATTAAATGCAAAAAAAAAAATAATAATGAAGAACATATAAATTTATAGTGGTTCAATCAACTCGACATACGTCCACTCCTTAGAGGCGCCATCTAAGTATTGCACTAAAATCAGTGACTCTCCTTTTGATCCCACAGTAAGGTGGAGAAGCCTTTACAAAATCTCCTTTTCATTGACACCAGTGAGGCCGAGAACCCGACTTGCTGAAGGGGACCTTGATCGATTACTGAAGCAAGCAAAGAACCTTGACGGATTACTGAAGTGGACCTCTCTTGACTCTCCAAAAATAAGGGACGATGATCAGAGAAGACGACTTGAATCCTTGCTTGGAGAAACCTTTGTGAAACCCATCATAAACTTCCCCTCAAAAGATCCTCTATCTATCTCTCCCATTCTTTCCCTCTCCTCTAAGCTCTCTCAGGTCAAGACAGTAATAAAAGATACTCTCTTGGGTAGAATAAGAGATCTTATATAGAAGAGCTTCAGAATAGCTCTTAATTGCAACAAATTGACATTATCATCCAGGATGATATAAATATCATCCTATATGATTAGTACAAATTAAACTCAATTAGTTAGGATGATTTAGGACGATCATAAGGTTTTTGTTCATATCATTCAGGACGATAGGATATCATCCTTTATGATTAGTATAGGTCATTGAATATCATCCAGAATATTACCCTAAATGGTTGTCTAGACAGGAAAAATAACCTGATCGTCCAGGCCGATCATGTGATCCTCCCGGACAATTAGTTTAATTCAGTGCATATCGTCTAAAGCATCGCCCTTAATAAAAGCTGGCCGATGTTTGATCATCCAAGAACAACTAAAGTTTTTGAACTAATCATTTTGGCTAATCCTGAGATCATCCGTGATGATATGATCGAGCAATCAAATCTTAATTGCTTTCCTTAATTACCAGATTAATTTAGCATAATTATACTTAATCATATATGATGATATCCAAAAATAAAAGCTACCTAAATAGATCTGGCGGCTAATTCTTTCTAATTTGAGCCTTTCATTTTGATTGATACGAATATCATCCAGGATGATGTGCTTAATAATGGCTATCTTAACCAGGATGCCATAATTAGGGTTTCTATTTTTAACTGATCATCTAGGCCAATTTATAGATCATCATGGACGATGTGACCAAAAATAATAAATTCTAAATATAGTCAAAAAATTTCTTCAAAGTGTGTGTGTGTATAAGATTACTTAGCATCACTAACCACTTTGTTTACAATTGATTCAAGAAAAGGTAAAATATTACAAATTGACTCAGACCTAGTTTATTGAATCTTGAGCCAGTTCAAATTACTGTTTGATCTTATAGACATGAAATGTTAGTAGGCAAGGAAGTCATAGAGAAACAAAAGTATTTGTCATCATCAAAATTATATTCTCTGAAACAAGATTTGCAATAATCTCCCCTTTTTTTATGAAGGAAAACAAATAATAAAAAATGAAAATAATTTGAAATAGTACTCCCCCTTTTGACATCACAAAAAAGGAGGAAAAAACTAGAAAAGAAAAAAAAGTAGAAAACGAAGAACGAAAGCAAAGTTTTTTTTAATCAAAGTATGAATATGACATAGTCTCCATGTAATTGATTTTAAAGACTTGTAAGACCAATGAGTTAATATCGTCGAAATCTAAGAATAGTTGAATATATAATCCTGTTAACTCTAGCTCGGACTTCTTTTTGGGCAAAATAATCTTTTGAAATTCAAAGACCTAACTTAGAAAAACTAATGGGATAAGAAAGAGAGATCCGTTCAAGACTTAGCTTGAGAAAAATATTTTATAGAATCATGTATCAAAATAATTTGTGACAATCGTGAAATGTGAAATCAAGCCTTTGAAAATATCAAGTGACCCATGAATTCTTCTAAGTTTTAAAAGTTTGAAAGAGAAGAGAACTTACTTTTAGTGGGCTCATTTTATGTCTCTTATCAACTGAATGACGCACTTTGTGCATCTTTTAATTTTTTGATACACTTTGTGTATATTTTTCAATTTGGTGTCATTGCGCATCTTTTGATTTGGCATTATTGGCCACTTATTTTTTATAAGCTAGATCCCTTTTCAAAACTCTTAAATACTCTTAGTTATGAGTATATCTTTTATATATTAGAAAAGAAAAACTCACTCTCTAATATAAGAAAGAACAAACCACAAATCATAATCAAAATAATGTGATAAATGTAATGACAGGATGACGAGAAATCTTAAAGTGATATAAAGACTTTGAACATTATAAATATAATATAGATTACTATAGCAAGATAAAAATGATCTCAATCATAAAATCCAGTTGTTAATTTGAGATAAACTTTTATTTATAAAAGAAAATTACACCACTAAAAGAGGTTAGAGAAAGAAACAATCAATGGTGTTTTCTCCCTTTAACAGATAAAGAGATGTAAAATATTGATTACAAATTTTTAAAAATGAAAGTAAGGTATAATATATCAATTCAGCAGTAACTAAAAGAAAAATAAAATAAGAATAAAAATTGAATCAATAGAAGTGAAACAGATGAAAAGTAAAATAAACAAAGAAAAATTACAAAAAAAATAACAAACAACAGATAAAAAATCAGAAATCATTAAGAATCAAGTTCATGCATTTATGTCAATCACATCCAATCTGGTCCTTAAAGTGCTGAAAGTGTTGAAGGCTAGTGGTTTAGTAAAGATGTCAGCTAGCTGATTCTTAGTTGCCATATGGTGTAACTCAATGTCTCCTTTGGTCACATAGTCTCTAATAAAATGATGTATTATATCAATGTGCTTAGTCCTTGAATGTTGGATAGGATTCTTAGAAATGTATATGGCACTAGTGTTGTCACAAGTAATCCTAAATCTAGAACTTGCTACTTCAACCCAAGGACTTGGGCCACACAACTCCCTAAAGCAATGTACTTAGCTTTAGTAATGGAAAGTGCAATAGAGTTTTGCTCTCTACTGGACAAGGAGACTAAAGATTGTCCTATAAATTGGCAAGTTCCAAAAGTTCTCTTTCTATCCACCCTATATCCTGCAAAATCAAAATCAGACTATCTAATAATCTCAAAAGAAGTTCTGGGCCTAGGATACCAAATTCCTAAGTTTTGGGTCCCCAAAAGATATCTAAGAATTCTATTAACTGCAATTAGATGAGATTCTTTAGGATCAGCTTGAAATCTAACACAGACACAAACACTAAATATTATATCAGGTCGGCTGGCAGTCAGGTAAAGTAAATATCCAATCATCCCTCTGTACTTCTTTTGATCAACTAATTTTATATTTGGGTCCTTGTCCAACTGAACACTAGAGGTCATGGGAGTATTAATTGGCTTGGCTTTATTCATTTCATATTTCTTCAAGATGTTATTTATGTACTTTAACTGATTTAAAAAGGTTCCATCATTTAGTTGTCTTATGCTTAACCCCAAAAAGTTGGACAACTCTCCCATTATACTCATCTCAAATTCCTTACTCATTATTTTAGAAAAATCAACACAGCCTTTTATCAAAAGATCTAAAAAGTATATCATCGTCATAGATTTGAATAATGTGTAATTCATCTCCTACTTTACTCAGAAAAAGGGTAGTGGCTACGCTCCCCTTAATAAACATCATCTCTAATAAGAATATGCTAAGCTTCTCATACTAAGCTCTAGGTGCTTATTTTAATCCATATAAGGCCTTTTTTAATTTAAAAATATGATTTAGAAATTGGGAACTCTCAAAACTTGAGGGTTACTCAACAAACATATCTTCTTTTATTACCACATTTAAAAAGGCACTCTTAACGTCCATTTGGAAAAAGCTTAAATTCCTTATAACAGGTAAAGGCTAGTAGCACTCTAATGACTTCCAATCTTGCTACAAGGGCAAAGGTCTCCTCAAAATCAATCCCTTCTATTTTGTTGTACCCGTTAGCCACCAACCTTACTAGAATCATTCATTTTATTCTTAAAGACCCATTTGATTATAACTATACTTTGTCCCTTTATTCTTTCAATAAGTTCCCAAACATTTTTCCTAATAAATTGGTTTAATTAATTCCTCTTGCATGGCTAAGATCCAAAACTCATCAGAAAGGGCTTGATTGATGTTGGTGGGTTCAATCATTGAGATAAAGACAGAGTGGTTCACTTCCTTGCTAAGTCCATGCCTAATCCTAACACTTTTAAAAGGGCTCCTATGATCGGTTCTTTAGGATGACTTAAAAAAATCTTCAATCTCTAGGAAATGTGTGTGTAGGTTCAACCCTTTCCTCTAGATTTGTATTTTCTATTTTTTGGGTAATCTCACCTACTCCTTTAGTTTTTTTGGGCTCTACCCTCTTCTCCAAATTTTTAACTCCTATGGTAATCTCTCCAACTTCATATTCATCCTCAACTCTAGACTTCTTAGGATCAGATTCATCAAATACTATATGAGTTGTCTCCTCTACCACTAATATCCTCTTATTAAATACCCTAAAGGATTTCCCCATACTTGAATATTTTCCTAACTATGATTTTGGGTCAAATTTTCCTAACTATGATTTCCCATTATTAAGAATAAAAACCTTACAGCCAAAGACATAGAGGTTGGAAAGGTTGGGTATCCTACCCTTAAGGATCTCATAGGGTGTCTTATCAAGTTTGACTCTAATATTAACCCTATTTAACACATAATAAGCTGTGTTTATCGCTTCAGCCTAAAAGTAATTTGGAAGTGAATACTCATCAAGCATGGCTCTAGTGGCTTCAATTAAGGTCCAATTCTTTCTTTCAGCTATCCCATTCTGCTGAGGGGTCCTAAGAGCTGAGAAGTTATGACTAATCCCTTTATCCTCATAGAAGTCTCCAAATCTCTAATTTTTAAACTCTCCCTCATGGTCACTATGAATGGTTAAAATCTCACAACCTATCTTTTTCTGAATCCAAGAGAAGAAGGATCTAAACTCATCAACAGACTCATTATTATATGAGAGAAATCTAATCCAAGTAAATCTCAAGTAGTCATTGACAATCACAAATCCATAGACTTTTTCCCCTAAACTGGTAGTGCTAATGAGTCGAAACAAATCCATGTGAAGTATTTTTAAAGGTCTAGAGGTGCTAATATTCTAAATGGAGTGAAAAGATGATTAGACTTGCTTCCCTAGTTGGCAGGCATCACAAAGGTGGTCTTTAGAGATTAAGCTAGGGGATATCTCTAACTACGTCTTTCTGGGAAACTCTCTTAAGGGTTTTCATACTGGTATGGCATAGCCTCCTATGTCATAATCATGAATCATCAGCAGTAATTTTTAAGTAACATGAAACAGGACATTCAATATTATTTAAGTCAAGCATATAAATATTATTGATATGCTTTCCCTACAAAATAGTGTTACTATTTAAGCTTATAATGCAAGTATTTGCTAAGAATTTTATGATGAAGCCCATATCATAAAGTTGACTGATGCTGAGCAAGTTATGTTTTAGTCCATCTACAAGCAAAACATTTTTAATCAAAATGTTCTTAGAGTTTCTAATTATACCTGCACCCACCACGTTCATGGTGGTATTATCTCCAATAGTAACCTTGCCTCTAGCCCTGGCCTCTAACAAAATGAATTGGTTAGCATCTCTAGTCATGTGTCATGAGCATCCGCTGTCTAGGTACCATATGCTCTCACGAGGCCTTTTATAAGAGAAAGCCTACAAAATCATCAAACATCATATTTAAGAACCTAAATATGTTTGGGTCCCTTCTTATGGAAAGAAGAATGCAATGAATATATGTTATACTGTGAATCATGTAATTTGGATCTCCACACCTTTTGTGTACAATGTTGAATAGTATAAGTGTGTGAAATGTGTTCTAACATTCCACATGAAAAACATCTAACACAAAGAAAAGGATTTACTAATCTACTCAGGTGGTGATGATTCCTTTTAAAGTTATGTGATGTATGTAATGTTGATTTGTTATTGTCCAAAGCTTTGAGATTATCTAATTTCTTAAATTCTCTTTCTAACTCAATATGAGATGACTTCAAGGAATCATGTGCATTAGATAATTCAATATGCTTTTTGTCTAATACATCAAACTCATTAAGTAGTAACATCTGATTGTTATCGATGATAGAGTGATCTTTAAATAAAATTTTATGCTCTTTTTTGCAAATTTAAACACTCCAAATTTAAATTAGCATATGATTTCTTAAGTTTCCTATATGATGAATGAATTTGTTCAGAAATTTCAAGTAGTTGCTCGTCGTAAGTTAGTTTATATACCACTTCTTGATTACTTTGACCAAGATGATCTTTAGCCATCAAGCATAAGTTTGTTGTCTCCTTTTTAGCTTCAGTCTCAGAGGCATCTAATATAGAATCCGTCCAGAATACCTTTTGGAACCTCTTCTTATCCTTTTTGAACTTGGGTTTCTCCTCATCCTTTTCCTTGCTTGAGTGAGCTTTAAGTATAAGACAATTAGCTTTACCATTTCTTGGCTTCCTACATTCAAAATAGATCATATTATTAGAATTTTTAAAATTTTTGTTATCCTTAATTTTATTTCACTTGTGATGGTTCTTATGTGTCTTCCTTAGAAAGCTTTTGAATTGCATCGTGATTAAGGCAACATCATCGCTTTTAGACCCAAAAGAGTTAGTATCCGTATTGTTAGTCTTTAGCGTCATAATTTTCTCCTTCTTTTTCTCACATGCATTAAGGTTTCTTTGATTCACCACTTGCTCGTAAGCAATGAGTGATCCATGTAAGTTATTAATTGAATAGGTATTCAAATTTTTAAATTAAAAAATTATAATAATTTTAGCATCAAAGGAAGAAGACAAACATCTCAAAATTTTATTAACCTTTTCATAATTTGTGAGTTCTCTTCTTAAAGCATGCAGTGAGGTGATAATTTGAGTAAATCTAGTATATATGTTAGAAATCAATTTATTAGGTTTCATACAAAAAATTTGTATCCATGCAATAAAATATTAATTTTTGATTGTTTGACTTCTTTGGTTCCTTCATAAGTGATACACAATATATCCCAAATTTCTTTACCAGTAGTACAAGTTTTAACACACATGTAATCCTTAAATTTTAAAACATAAAAAAATAATTCAAATATTTTGCATTAAGTTGTACTAAATCCCTATCATCAAGAGTTCATTTACTGAAAGGAAGTGGAATACTAACTCCATTAATTTTACTAGTTGGAAGTGTATAACCATCTTTAACAAGCATCTATATACGATAATCAATCGATTATAAAAATATAGACATGCGAGTTTTTCAAAAATCAAAAGGAATATTATCAAACAAAAGTAGTCAGGTAATAGAATACCCTTCCACAGTATTATGATTACTAGAGTTAGCCATGGATCGAAATTCAAAAGTTTCAAAAAATCAATTTTATGAATCCCGCTGTGATACCACTTGATAGTGCTCTGATACCACTTGAAAGTTCATTAGGGGTGTTAAGCCCTTATGAACTAGTCTAAGACTAACCAAGAATGGAGGGTGAATTGGTATTTTAAAAAAATTATTAAGTAAGATCCTCTCTCTCTCTCTCTCTCTCTCTCTCTCTCTCTCTCTCGATTTCTCTCTCTCTCTCCCTTTCTCTCCCTCTCCTCTAGGCTCTCTCAGGTCAAGATAGCAGCGAAAGATACTCTCTAGGGTAGAGCAAGAGATCTTAAATAGAAGAGCTTTGGAATAACTCTTATTTTATACAAACAGACTTTATCATCCAGGCCGATAGGGGTATCGACCTGGCCGATCAGCATAAATTTTGTTCAATCAGCCCGGTCGATTTGGGACGATTAGAGTAATTTTGGTCACATCATCCATATCGTCTTGGCGGATTAGTTCAAATCTGAGGAAAATCATCCTGATCATTGCCCTGAATAGAAGTAGGCCGATGTCAATCATCCACGCCATCATCTTGGCCGATCCTTCGATCGCCCCGGCCGATGTGATCATGCAATCAGCCTTAATTTCTTTCCTTAATTACCAGATTAATTTAGGCATAATTATGTTGCATCGTGCAGGCCGGTAGGATATCGTCCTGGACAATGTTCTAAAATAAAGAATACATAAATAAATCATGGCAGTTGATTCTTTCTGATTTGAGCCTATCGTCCCGGACGATACAATATCGTTTAGGACGATTTGTTTAATGGCAGCTGCCTTAACTATGATGCCCTGATTAGGGTTTCTATTTTTGAACCTATCATCCAAGCCGATATAAATATCGGCCCGACCAATGTTACCAAAAATAGTAAACTCTAAGAAACAATCAGAACTTCTCCCAAGGTGTGTGTGTATGCAAGGTTACTTAGCATTATTAGCCTCATCTTTTATAATAGAATCAAGAAAAGGAAAAGTGTACAAATTGACTCGGACTTAGTCTACCCAATCTTAAGCTGGTTCCAATTGCTGACTTATCTTGTGGACCTGAAATGTTAGTAGGCAAGTAAGTCGTAGAGAAACAAGAATGTTTGCTATCATCAAAATCATAATAATGAAAATAGATTCGCAACACTTGCTAGATTATATTTTTATGTTTTTCAAACAAATTCATTTTCTACTTTTGGGTCATTATAACAACAATATTTTAAAAAAACTTAGGCTATCAATAAACTAATAGAATAGTTACTATACTAGCTAGCAACGTAATGGGCATATTTAACTCTAAAAATCATGTTAGGCTTCCATAACCCAATCATGTATCTCCTTCTCTTTGAAGTGATCTTTTAATCTTGCTAACCAAGCCTTAAAGAAAGATTATGACTCTTCATCAATCAAGCTAATCAATCTTTTAATCTAGCTTCCACAACCCATTGGCATTTACATTTTGCCAGATAGATATATAAAATCTCTAGTCAAACACTTTTAATTATTTGCTTTTTATTTTGTTATCAATTAACTTTGTGGCATTTCTAAGAATAATAGCAAAGATGGTCTAAAATCTTCATGCTTTTCTCCATATTTTTTGTACAAGTAATATAAAGAGATGGACTATCACATTTTTTTTTAAATATATAAAGAGCTACACGTTTATTCACCTTTATCACATTTTTTACAAAATCTTTGAAAAAAATACTTATAGCATCTAATTTCTACTCAAATCCTAGCTAATTATTCCCTAACAATTTTTAAAAATCACCTGATCAAATTGAAAACAGAATGGATTTACTAGTAGATGGTTCTCTTTCAGCTCCCTCTCTTTCTTTCCTTAGTGTGATACGACTTTCATACTCACCTAGAACATATATGTAGGCGCCTTCTTCTTTATAACTCTAATCTAGATAGACTAAAAAACATCTATAACAGACTTGTACAAGTCATTTTTATCAGCACTTTGTACCAATCTAAAGTTTAGAATCATCTAAAACAATAAAAGTTGGCATGAAAGTTATTTAATACTAATAATTAACATAAGTTAAGACATAAAATATATTATTTTGTCTTTAACTTAAGTTTTTTATTTATTAATATATTTAAAAAATATTTACCTTGTGAGAACTTTATTATTTTTATAGCTCAATTTTTTTGTGCTCTCTCTATTACTCTTCATATTCCTGACGCCCCCACCGTTACCACTCCCAGCCCCCCCTTTTAATGCAACAAATCATAGTAAATCCATTGTAAGGCACCAAGATTTAAACAAAAATCTTAGAAGAATAGAAAGCAGAAGGATAAAACAGTCAGTAGGTTATTTTACTTACATATTATTCCCAATTTGCAAGGTTTATATGCATCTTTGAGCTCTACTGCACATATATGATGGCATAATAAGAGAGTGAGGAGGGTCTATGAGAGTATATAAGTTTATAATTTTAAGGAAATTATTTTAAGTGCCAATTATAAATTGATTAAACTCATGTTATCTTTTATAAGAACATACATGACTTCGAGAGAGCCAGCCTGGAGTGGGTGAGGGATCCTCCTGGGGATTTGAAGATTATTCTAACTGTCACATTTGGTCATAGGCGGTAGGGGAATACAAAAGGGATGGGTTTATGGATTAAGCTCGCAAGCCTACACTGTCCTCTAGTGCCTCCAGATTCACCTCAAGCAGCCAGGAGAGTTGTATAGACTACAAATGGATGCCATTACTATAGATTTATAGCATGTCCTAAAATCGCAAGCTGATGTGTAGATGTTGATGTAGCAAAGTGAAATATTAGATTAGCTGCAGAGAATGAAGGAGCAGTTTAATGAAAAGAAGCTAGCGTTCATTGAAGAGGAGAACGTCAATACAGATTCTTGCTAGACTATATGTGTTTGTAATTTTTATGTTGAGTTTATATTGTATAAGAACTGAATGCAGAAATATTTGGTAATTGTAAAACATTTGCTTTAAATTAAATACATTATTACTTAAGCATCAATATTTTTGTGCAATGTTGAAATGTGAGGCTACTTTAACTATTTTATTTGTATGTGATTGTAGAAATATTGTGTTGTAAAATATAAGTCAAGATGATTTTTTTTTGTGCTATCAGTTTTCAAGGGATTTTTGAATCTTTTTTCCATCGGAAACGATGATAAAACGATTTTTTTAAGGCATTTCCAGTGGGACTTATTTGCCAGCATTACCGGGCGGAATTTTGACAGACCAAATCTCAGAAAATTCCTGTGGTTCTTCCGTTGGTATTTTGTTTTTTAAATACGTCATTTTGGGACAACATTCCATTGGAAATTTGCGAGAAATTCATCTGAAATGATTCTGGCAGAAATCTTCCACCGTAAAATATTTTCGACAAAATAAAATATGTCAGAAAATAATTTTTCTGGTTAATCTTCCACATTTTTAAGAGGAAAATGGCCGCCTAAAATCTAAATTTTACTTGTAGTGAAATAAACATACACAAATAAACCTAAAAAAAGAATTTATTTACCACACTAAGAATAGTAGATTTTTTCAGGTCATTTCCAAGAAGATCCAGAGTGTTGATACAGCTTTGCCTTTGGAGGTATCGCCAAACGGACCTAGAAGAATGTAGTGAAGTACATTGACTGACTGTAGAACTTTTATTTTGCTCTGCGACGGGTAAGTGCGATTTTGCTCTGCTAGGGTTTCTTCTACCTTTCACGCTTTTTTCTTCTCCGCCCCCCTGAGGAGGACGCCTCGTCGAGATGTCCTCCTCCGCCGACTTCCCTCCTTTGCCTTCCTCTACCACCTCTTTGGCAACCTCTGCCAAAGACCTATTGCACTGGAAGCTTCTTTTTTCTTCTCAATCCCCTGTCTCCCACGATTTCTCGAGCTCTTTAGTTCATCACCCGACAAAAAATTTTACGGCTCATTTCACTAAATCTCAGTTTGATGCTGGAGCTCCGGAGTGGTCGCTCTCCCTTGTCGGATATTCGATTGGCAGAAGGCCCTTCTACGAAGCACTTTTGTCTGTGATCAAGCGGACTTGGAAACTAAAAGGGGAACTTTCTCTTTTAACGCTTGATGACGGGTTCTTTCTATTGAAGTTTTCATCACCGGAAGATTATGATACGGCTTGGTCGGGTGGACCATGGTTCTTCTTTGGGAAGCCCTTCATTCTACAAAAATGGTCGCCGGAATTCATTCCTAAGCGTGAAGATTTTGCTACCATTCCTCTTTGGATAAAAATAAAAAATTTACCACTCTCTTGTTGGACTCTGGAAGGGATATCAAAAATAGCGAGCTGTGTTGGAATACCTTTGGTGGTGGACGCTCTCACGGCGGCTAAAACGCGCCTCACTTTTGCCCGGGTTTGTGTTCAGGTTTTGTGCTCTAACCCTCTGCCTGACGAAATTTTCATTTCTGTTGATGGTAAGATTACGCCACTTTCTGTTCTATATGACTGGAAGCCATCCCCTTGCTCTTTTTGTTGTTCTATTTATCATAGCCCAGAACAATGTTCCAAGAACCCCAACCCTCAGCCACCTTCGGTCCAAACCCAGCGTGCTCGGGGTCGTAGCTTCAGCCGAAATCCGAAAAAATCCCAGCCTCAACCTACAACCATTCTTAAAAAACCTCCAATCCCGCCATCTATTACTTCTTCTGACCCTCCTATGATTTCAACCAATGCCTCTCGTTCTTCTCTGCAGATCCCAAACCTTAATTCTCCCCCGGGTGACATGGGGCTTGTGGATATCCCCCCTCCTTCCATTGGTCAACCCCAGCCGGTTTTGCCTATGATAACCCCAAGATCCGTGTAGCGAAAGGATTCATCTGATCGTTCTATTGCCTCTTTTTTTTTCTTTTCTTTTCTTTCTATCGGTTTCCTCATAACAATCCATACATACATATATCCAGAGCCAGAGATAATTACATTACAGAAAAGAAACAGCAGCGGATAATATAATTCACATATAATACAACAGTCACAGTACAGTCAAAAGAGAAATATACACTAACCGTACAGGCTACAAAAGAAAGCCTACCAAAGGCTACAAAACAAAAAGCTGAACTCGACAGAAAGATCTTCAGACTGG
>NW_021318794.1:46052-62125 GCF_001605985.2 Dendrobium catenatum | reverse complement strand
ACGTGCACAGCAACATTATAAGACTATTCTTCTACTGCTAGAACCAATTCGAACATCATAATAAATTGCAGTCAAAATAAAACTCCGCAGAACCAAAACGGACCGGACGAAAACTACCAGAAAATAATCAAAACGTGCAGAATAATCACATCTACAACATACCAAAAGTTATGCGGTGAAATCTTTGCCAGTACCAAACCGGGTACGAAAATCACTTACAAAAACACAAATCTGAGCACCATTTCGCAAAATCTCAAAATCTTTGAAAACAGAAGTAGGGTTCGGAATCCTTACAGCGAGATAAACAAAATATCCAACAGCAACAAACGACGAAAATCGCTCCGGGGGCCCCAAAATCGGACTTCTTCCTTTGCTTTTCCGCCCTTTCTCTCTCCTCAAAATATCTGATTTTTATAAATGTTTTTCTCTCTCCTCAAAACGAGCTCATTTTCTTATATCATTAGTGGGATCGGCCCGGCTGATCGCCACATCGTCCCGGGACGATCAGACCAAAATCGATCGTCCTGGACGATTCCCAGAACTATTCTCAGGACGGTATTTTGAACAGTACAGATCGGCCTGGACGATCTCACTATCGTCCCGGCCGATCCTGGGAAAAATTCACTTTTCCCAGCAGCTAAAGCTACAGCAAAGGAACGAGGTCTCACATTGCCACCTCCTGTCCTCCTACCCATTAACAATAAATTCGACCTCCTTTCTGCGCAAGCGGACGAATCCCCTGAGCCTGATCTTCCCAATTCTTCCTTACAAACCAAAACCACCACCAATTCTCCCTTACAGACCAACACCACCACTCCTCCTCAACCTACCTCCTCTTCACCTAATCCCACTGTTTTGCTGGGTGACCAATCTTCACAGATACCTCAAAAGGCTTCCTCTGCCCTTCCTTCTGAAAATAGTCCTACTACCTCCAATTCCAGTTTTAGTACTGGTTCTGTCAAAGAAATCCCGAGCCCAAAGAATACAAGAAGCAAGAATGCCAAAAAGGCTGGCAACTCCAAATCAAAGCATAAATGACTTATCCCCGTATGGCTTCATGGAATATTAGGAGGTTTAACTGTCCCTCTAAAGTTTTGTCGTGCAAGTCTTTGGTATCTAAATTCAATTTAGATATGGTGTTTATTTTGGAAGAGAAGGTTTCTTCTACTTCTGTCTCTGATAATTGGTTTAACTCCTCTCACTCCGTCTTCTCGGTTTAAGGTTCCTATAACAATTTTTCTTATTCCACTCCTGGTCGCATTTGGATTAAGTGGAATGCTCAGAAAGTCACTTTTACTCCTATTTTTACCTCTAGCCAGGTAATTCATGGAGTTGTTAATGATGGTTTTCATGATGTTTGATGTATCTCTGTTATATATGCTTCAAATTCTGTTGAAGAAAGGCAAAAACTTTGGAAGGATGTCTCGAACCTGGTTAACCTTTCTCCTTTGCCCTGGGCTATCTTAGGAGATTTTAATTGTTGCCGTCTGTCTTCTGATAAAGCTGGGGGTCATTCTTTGTCTAACAGTAAGCTCGGAGAACTTAACACCTTCATATTTAATGTTGCTATGTCGGATTTGTCTTCGGTTGGGCACTACTACACTAGGCATAATCAGAGGATTGATAATCCTATACATATTAAGTTGGATAGGGTGTTTGTGAATGACAATTGGATGTCTTCTTTCCCGAATTCTTACTATATTGTTAGTGATCCAGATATTTCTGATCATTGCCCGATCATTCTTAATCTGGACTCTATCACTAACAATAGTAAGCGCTTCATGTTTAAGAACTACTGGAGCAAATTACCTGCGTTTTGGAATGAGGTTCTTAAGGTTTTTTCCCTCCCGACTTCTGGCAGTCTTATTTTTTATCATTATCATAAGCTTAGGGAGCTTAAATTCATTCTTAAGCAAAGAAATTGGAACTCCTCTAATTCTCTTAGAGAGGATTTCCATAATCTCTCTCTAGCTCAAACGGAGGTTTTTTCTAAGCTGCAACAATATCCTTTAAACCACACTCTCAACACAAATCTTAAGTCTATTAATTCTATGCTTTGTGATCTTAAAGCTAGATTACTGGATTGGGCTACTCAAAGAAGCAAGACTAAATGGCTGAAGGCTGGAGAAGATGATTTAAAGTTTTTATATGCAAATATCAATATTAGACATAACTCTAATCAGATTAGAGGTGTGTTGGTGGATGGTACTCTGTATACTTCTCAATCTGATGTCAACTTTGTCTTCATCAATCATTTCCAACGTCTCTTTAATGCAACGCCTCCTTCTGGGTCTAATCCCCCCCCCAACTGGAAATTATCTGCCGGCTGCTTTGCTTAACGATCTGATTGCTCCTTTCTCATCTGATGATATTAAGGATGTTATTTTTTCCTCATCCCCTCATGCAACACCTGGCCCAGACGGAATCACCTTTGAATTTTATAAAGCATCTTGGAACTTATTGGGGAATCAGATCTGTAAGGCGGTACATTCCTTCTTTTCTACTGGTTTTATGCCTAAACAAGCTAAGAATACGGTTATTGCTCTTATTCCAAAGCATCCTCATGCTTCCTCTGTTAATGACTATAGACCAATTTCCTTATGCAATGCTTTCTACAAAATCATAGCCAAACTTGCTTGCTTCTAGGCTGAAAACTATCATGCCATTTATAATTCATCTAGCCCAAGCTGGTTTCATCAAAAGCAGAATTATTACTGATAATATTATTTTGGCTAAGGAAATTCTGGGTCTCTTCAATACCAACTCCAAAGAGAAGTTCTTTTGTTCTAAATTTGACATTAGCAAGGCCTTTTACTCTGTCTCTAGGCAATTTCTCCTTAATCGCATGCTTGCCAAAGGTTTTCCTCCTATCTTTATTTCTTGTATTAAAGCTTGTATCTCTGATATCCATTTCTCGGTTTCTATTAATGGATCTCTTCAAGGGTTTTTCAGCTCCACTTCAGGTCTTCGCTAGGGATGTCCTCTTTCACCTTATCTCTTCACTATTGTCATGGATGGTTTATCTGAATGTTTTGAAGAAGCTAACAACCTAAAGCTTTTCTCTGGCATCCCTTTGGGTAATTTTGCTGCTACCTACCTCTTATATGCTGATGATTTACTTGTCTTCTCCAAAGCTTCTCTGGAAGAGGCCTCTTGTCTGAAAGAAATTCTTGGGAGATTTGCGGCCTCTACTGGTCTCAATATTAACCCTGCCAAAAGCTCAATTCTCTTCTCCAAGAATGGTCAGTTGAGTGAGGCTATTTCTGATCTCCTTAATATTCCTCAAACGGACAGACCATTAAAATACCTGGGGCTCCCTATATTTTTTAAATAGCTGTCCCACACTGATTATCAGCCTCTAATTATGAAGGTTACTAAGGCTTTGGAGGGTTGGAAGGTCAAACTGTTATCTTTTGGGGGAAGAATTCAATTCCTGAGATTTACTATCTTCAACTCTATAGCCTATTGGATCAGGGGTTCTATTATTCCAAAGTTTTGTTTGAAAATCTTAAACAAACTTTGCTCTAGGTTCTTATACGGTAGAGACATTGCAGCCAGGAAACTTCATCTTATTGCCTGGAAGGATACTTGTCTTCCTAAGGACAATGGTGGGCTGGGATTACCTTCTCTTGATTCATTAGCTTTTAATTTCAGCTGCTCCATGATCAGGAGATTTTTAAATGATAAAGGGTTATTGTTTTCTTGCTGGAGAAATCTGTATGTCTCTCTTTGGTCTCCTATTCCAAAAAGATGTTCCCCATATTGGAAACATATTAGCCATATTGCCCTCCAAATTAAACACTGCTTACAGCTCCAAATTCAGCCGAACTGCTTTTTTTCCTTAATCTGGGATCCTTGGTGCTTTGGTAAGTCTCTTATGGATTTAAGAGACACGAATATTGATTACAGTTGGCTGGAGGCTTTAAAATATAATGCTTTATCTACTATTTTATGTAACAGGCAGTGGAATGTTCCGGATGGCTGGCCTGTTAATATTAAGAATTTGATACTTTCTGTGCCCATTTTGGTTACGGAATCCTCTTGTCTTTGGCACAACTCTGGTAAAGTATCAAATAAACATTTTACTAAAGAATTCTTTAGGCAGCATCCGGTGGTGAGTTGGCACCGTTTCATTTGGCACAAGCATTCCTCGATAAGATTCTCATCTTTTGGTTGGCTGGCTATGAAAAATGGGTTAAAAACCTCTAATAACCTAATCTGTCGTGGTCTTCAGGTTAACCTACGCTGCATTTTTTGTCATGACTGTAGAGATACTATCACTCATCTTTTCTTTGAGTGAGATTTCTCTTTTGGTATTTTGAATCTACTCATCCCACAGTCTCAAACTCTTTTACTAAGGCCCAACCTTAATCAAATATTTGATTTTATTGAAGATATTGCTGAGACTAATGATATGTTGCATTTCTATTGCCTGCTGATTAACACCTCCATTTATTACTTATGGAGAGCTCGTAATGATAGAACCTTTGGCAACATCCTGGAATGTCACACTACAGTGGCTATTAAATTAAAAAGGCTTTGATTGTGAAGTTAGAGAATTGGAAAAATGGCTGTAATCTCAAACACCTGTTGGCTTGACTTCTTTGAGATTATTCTCTTTGTTATGGGAACATCTTGCTGGATGATGTTGGCTGGTGTAAGGTTATTTAGCTTCATTACCTCTACTAGCCCGATTCGTTCAACTTCTGCTTTGGATGGGAGTTTGCTGAATGGCTGGATTGCTGGAAAAATTTTTTGGAACGTCTGGGATCTGTTATATTCCTGGCAGGTAGTTATCATAGACAAGTTTTGCAGGACGATGATGACCGCTGCAGCAAAACCCCTTGGAGAGCCATTTATGGCAACCAGGGGTTATTCATTGATTGCCCGATTGACCCAAGAGAATAGCTGCAGTTTTTTTGCCTGAGTCCTGAGCTTTTTGTATACCACATTTTCTTTCTCAATTGGTTGTTATGGGTGGTATAGGTTTTCTCTTACATGTAATTTTCTTCTTTTATCCCCCCAGTTTTATTTTTGGGGTTGGATTTCCTTACTTGTAACCTTTTTATTTTAATAGATGGGCTTAGGCCCCAAATTCTCCCAAAAAAAAAAAAAAGTACATTGCTCTTTTGCATCTAACATGACAGCATCAAAGCAATTGATTTTGTTTATCATAAGCCAAAATAAGAGTAAAACATGAAAAAGCTTGGATATTATGATTAAAATATTATTATGATAAATTAAAATTTTAATGATTAATTTTATGATAATTGCATCTAATATAAATTTGATCAAATTTTAAAAAGGAGCATGTTTAATTTGTAATTATGTAAAAAAAGTGTAATTATTAAATAATTTAAAAAAAGAACTAAAAAGCCCAAATAATTTGACTTTTTTATAGAAAATATAATTAATTAAGAATACGCTAAATTATTTGTTGTTCTCTCTCTCACCCGGCTCTCTCTCTCTCTTCATGTATCTCGCTCTCTCTCTCCAATTCGGCTCTCTTTCTCTCTTCAGCAAAGTGAGAGAAAAACGCATAAATTTTAGATGTTTTTAAAGAAAATGTCAAAATATGTGATGTTTTTTTATAAAAAACATCAAAATATGTGTCATTTTATGTCGAGAGAACGTCAAGTAATTTGGCATATTTTTTAATTAATTATATTTTCTATAGGAAATGTTAAATTATTTGACATTTTTGCTCCTTCATAAATTTCTTAATAGTCATATTTCTTTTGCTTATTTAGTATTAAACACGCTCCTTTTTAAAATTCAACCTAGAAAGAGTTTTTTTCCAATGACTTTTATAGAAAATCGAATGCTAAATAAAATTAGATATTAGTGGATGAATAATTTTGTAATCATTTATATTAAGAAAATAATATTTGATACGTGTTCAACTCTTTATGAATATACATTATAAACTTTAAAACTATTATTATTTTCTATTTAATTTTTTTAAAATAAGAAATTTATTTAAAAAGAATTTGAAAAGCTGCTAATACCAGTCCCATCAATAAAAAAAACATTTAAAATTTTTTAAAAATTTAATTTATATTCTGACTAAAAAAATTATGTTGCTCCACCACTAACTCTAAACATTAATAGGCACAAAAGCGACAGCTTAAATAAACACGTAGATTGTCAGCCAAAATACGCTACGTACAACCAGAAAGAAGATCCGTCTATTACAAAATTTACATTATTCGCACATATATCACGTTTCCGACCACGTCGCTTTATTCAATTACCATTCCAAACTCCCCCACGCCAGCTCTTCTACCCCTCTCGCTAACTTCCTCTCTACTTTCGATATATTTATAAAATGCCAACGACGAAGCCTTCGTCTTCCTTAAATCCTTCTCTCTTCTTCATCACGTAATCCAATCCTTCCTCTATGGATTGCCACACCGACTGGCCCGAGCCAATCGTTCGAGTCCAATCCGTTTCTGAGAGCGGCGCCGGACTCATCCCTGCCAGATACATAAAGCCTCAAGCTGAGCGCCCCTGCTCCGGCCAGCCCGAACCTGACACCAACCTCGAGCCTATTCCGGTCGTCGACCTCGCGGGCGACGTGACTTCAGCGCTCTCCAACGCGTGTAGGGATTGGGGCTTCTTCCAAGCGGTGAACCACGGCGTCAGCCCGGAGCTAATGCGCCGCGCACGCGAGTTATGGCGCGAGTTCTTCCATCTCCCTATGGAGGCAAAGCAGGCTTATGCTAACTCTCCGACGACATACGAGGGCTACGGTAGCCGGCTGGGGATCGAGAAAGGCGCTATACTTGACTGGGGCGACTACTATTTCCTCCATTTCTTCCCATTGTGCCTTAAAAGCCATGACAAGTGGCCCGCTCTCCCCGTTGCACTGAGGCATGCAATTTCAATTTTTTTTTTTTTTGGTTTTATTTTGAGATTAATACATTATAAGTTACTAATCTCAAAATTAATTCTCATAAAAATTGTACCCAGAATATCTAAAAATAATATATTTTTTTGTTTTATAACTATTTTTGTCATATATATTTTTTATTTCATATGTCAACTAGCATGCATACTTTAATACAATTAAACTATCAAATAAATAAGATTAAATTATTACGCATACGCAAATATAATAATAATAAAAAAACATGTAAGGAATTAACTTGCCACAAAAAAAAGAAAAAATTCAAATGAATTAACATGCCTCATGAATAAATAATTGACTTCTTTAATAAATTCATCTATTAGACTTTTTTTTTTTCATATAAAAATCTACTTCAGACTTAATTATGAAAATCTAATAATTCAGAACTATTATCTTATAGTTTAGTTATAGTCATATCATGATTCATGTCATGATTATTCGATAAGAATGGCATTGAATGTCGACTACCTAATGCAACCTTTTATTTTTCTCATTGGGGATTTGGTATCGAACAATAATAGTTATAGACATTGCATGATAAAATATTATGTATACATAATTTATTATTTCTAAATTCTGCTTATTTATAATATCTTTGTGTAATATTTTTGTCCAATTTGATTTTAATGTAGATAACTGATGAAAGATCATTATTTGCGAAATCATGACAGGGAAACGGTGGAGGAATACGGGATTGAATTGGTGAAGCTGTGTAAGAGAGTGTTGGGGCTGTTATCGGCGGGGCTTGGACTGGAGGTAGAGAGGATGCAGAGGAGCTTCGGCGGCGAGGAAGCTGGCGTGTGTATGAGAGTGAATTACTATCCCAAGTGCCCGCAACCGGATCTTACTCTCGGCCTTTCGTCCCACTCGGATCCCGGCGGGATAACGGTTCTTTTACCGGACAATGAGGTGCGGGGGCTGCAGGTGAGGCGCGGGACTGGCTGGGTTACTGTGCAGCCACTCGCCGACGCCTTCATCATTAACGTCGGCGATCAGGTCCAGGTATATATCCGTTAAACTCCATTAATTTTGATATTATTTTCTTTTAATTTTAATGTCCTACTTGTCGTTGCCGTGTATCTCGTTGGGTGTAGAAGTTAACTGTGACTTGTGGGGCTTCAAACGTCTCATATAAGTACAATTGATATCGATTAGGAGGGGCTAAGTTCATTATTTAAAAGCAATGATAGTCTTTTATGTCTGAAGCTTCCTCCATTCACACCTTATTAGTATTGAGGAATTACACGCTAATTCATTTGGGAGTCGGGGGGGTTAAGTCAGAGAGTGAGATCCGTCGAGAAGTTCTATTGTCTTTTCATAATTCATTGAATGTGAAGGGAATGTTAGGTTTTCATTCATGTTTTAGTTATTTAAAAGATTAAGGCTTGGTTTGGCTCTTCCTCTTATTTTATAAAAAATAGTTTTAAAAATAATGTTTAAGAGAATGAAATTTTTTAACGGAGATACAAATATCAAAAAGCTAGCTTCTCAAACAATAGAAAAATGAACCTAAAAAGCATTTCTATAAAAATATTTCATTCACACGACGACCTAAAAATAATTTATTTGTTTCTAAATAGAAAAGGAAAAAAATTGCCAAAACAAACTAGGTCTAAGATTGGATTAAAAATTATAAAATGAATAAATGTCTAATCAATTTTATTAATAAAAATATGATAGAAGCCTAATAATTAAATGATGATATATATTGTTGACTAGTAAGTCAAAATAAAGTCATGTAAAAATATTTTAGTTTCTGTATTACAATTAATATATAAACTAGTTTAGAGAGGGAGAGAGAGAGATTATGCATGTGTAAGATTATAAACTCCAATGAAGTTGTTTTGTGGTTATAATGTTGTGTATTCAATAAAAATGATATTAGCATTTTCAAGTAAGGTAGTAAGTGAGCTTTATAAACGGCTTGTGAGTTGGGTCAAATTCAATATATTAACAAGCTCAAGAGGAGAGCTTATGGAGCCACATATTTGAGCTTGAGCCTATATTTATACTAAGTCTAGCTCAGCTCTTAAGCTTGTCGGGCTACTCATTAAAATTAAATTTTATTTCAAAACTATTTTTAGAATAATATAATAAATAAATACTATATATTTTTAATTATTTCTTTAGTCAATCTCTAGCTTTCTAAATAAACTCAAATAATTGAGTCGAGCTCGATCAAGCTTAATAATTTTCAAACAAATCAAATTCGAACTCAACAACTGAGATTTAGTAAATGTTGAGCTTACTTAGAATTAAATAAGCTTAGTTTGATTTGACAAAAACTCGACTTGTTAACCCCCCTAATTTCAAGCATATGAAACAAAAAAAAATACATCATGAAAAATATTATATGTTGTAAAAAATGTATAATAGAATGTTATTATCACATATTTTTCGTTTAAATTTTTATTGCATTAGCACCAATAAACAATATTTTTAGTGAAATAATAATATTGAATTCAGGGTATTTACTTAGATATTATTTTACTTGAAATAATATATTGCTATCCAGTTAAGCATACTTTCGATTTTTTTTTATAATCAATTAGTTTAATAATCGCATAATTTAGGATTTAGAGGTCGGCTAAACATTTTTTTATAACTAATCAAAAACAAGAATTAAATAATTTTATTTCATTTTTATCATCAAATAATTTTTAACGATTATTTGTGGAGATATTTATTATTTTTCTTAAAAAGCAGACAATAAACGCTTTACTGTAACAATTCCTATCAAATATCTAACACCTCGTTTCTCACGTGCTCAATTTGGTTTGTTTCCTACTTCAGACCCTCCTTCCAGGAAATTACACCACAATTCCTTTTCACATTTCTCCAAGCTCATTATACTTTTAATTGCAATTCTATCATTTTTAGGAGTAAACAAGTCAAGTTAAGCTTGAGCCTCTCATAACTTGAGCTTGATTATATAATAGCATGATAATTTATATTTAGCATTATTTCAAATATAATAATTAAAATTTATATATTTATAAAATTAACATTCAATTATTTATATTTTCAACAAAATTAATCCAAAACTCAAAGGTTGTGACAAAATTCAAACACTTTTTCCTTTTTTTTTCATTAAACTCTATATAATTTAAGGTTAGCACATAAATACATTTTCTTTTCATTTTTATGAATATTCAATATATAATTATTCATAATTTGAATAATATGGAAGTAATTAAGTAAATATCTTTTATTTTTCAGCAGTATTAGCCAACAAACCTTTCGGGGTTGTTGAATGGAAAATTTAAATATTAATATGATAAATGAATACTCATTGTGATAAGTTACAGGTTTTGAGCAATGCTACATATCGAAGCGTGGAGCATCGAGTGGTGGTGAACTCCAAGATAGAGCGATTGTCAATAGCTTTCTTCTACAACCCACGTAGTGATCTACTTGTGGGGCCTATGCCAGAGCTATTGAGCTCAAATAGTCCTGCTTTGTATCAACCCATGACCTTCGATGAGTATCGATTGTACATTCGAAAACGTGGCCCGCGTGGCAAGTCCCAAGTTGAGTCTTTAAAAGCTATTTGATCTATCTCCATAGTTGTGATCAAAATGGTCATACATTTTTTTTTTATTGTGATTCTAGAAGGCTTAGCTTTTGGTAAATTCTTGAAAATGATGAAATTGACCTATGTGCATTGAAAATATATATTAAGAGAAATGGAAAATAAGAAAAAAAAATCTAAGGTGATTTTGTAGAGATTGATTTTTTTCCCTTAGTTCATGCACATCATTAGCTGTTTTCACTTAATGAAAGGCAAAGGCCCACAAAGAAAGAAGGTAAGTTAATTTATATTTCTTTTTAGTTAATCAACATCATTGTTTAATTAGATTGTGTTAAGAATAAAATCAGTGGCTTAATTTTCTTCTACAGAGATATTAATATCTTAGAATAACTACTATTTGTTCTCATTTGGAGCTCTCAAAGTTGTTTGCTTTGTTTGACAAATTTTTTATATAGATTATTACTTATCTGTAAATAATTTTTTTATACTATTAAGTGATATGCCTCATGACATTCATGTATAAAAAACTGACAGTAAAAATGCATTTTAATGTTCAACAATGTGGTTGGGAGTTTGACACATTCCCAACCAACCAGGGTTCTAGTCCCTTAGCAGGTGGGCTCAGGTGTGGGCCACGTGGATGGTCAGGCAGGCTCTCGGGCGACCGCGACTAGGCGGGCTGCGGGCGTGAGCAGACCACGGTGGCGGGCGTGGTCGGGCGGGCTGAGGGGTGGGCGCAGGCAGCAGGTGGTCTGCACTCTGCAGCCCTTGTCGTAGGCAGGAGGGCTGGAATTTTTTTTTTTAATTTTCCGGCAGCTTATTTTTGCCTGAAAGATGACAGAATTATTTTTCTCCCGAAAAAGCTGTCGAAAATATTTTTCTTACGTGGGTTTTACCGGCTAAAAAATTTTTGCCTGTAAATTAGAAAACTACCGAAAAATTCCACCGGTAATAGATGATCTTCATGTAGTGAGCATATACAAATTTATATATAAGAGAAAAGATTGGAGAATAAAAAAAAAGGTCTAAACTATGAGATGATATATTGAAAATTAATAAAGATGGTAATCATATATATACATTTGATTGGGTTTATAGGATAATATATACTTCGCGCTACAAACTTATGAAGGAAAAAATATGTTAATTTAAATGGGATATATGATTCTAAAAATTATCTAGCTTATAAGATTTGGTGATACTGCGAGCGGGGTTAAGAATGCAAAGGGTACGATCGCACTATCCCATAGGACAAAACAATCGTATGCCTTTATGCTCTATGAAAATAGGCCAATGGGAGTGCAGATGAGATCATACATATAATTAACTAAGGAGGATAATCACTTTCACCTACACACCTCGATGGATAATAATATATATGAACAAATGATCATGAGATTTCTCTCGTCCTACTTATCTTCTTGAATTGGGTTTATTTGATGTGGGTGCATGTTTCCCATGGGCGCAAGCCTCGTGGTTAATTGTATCTTAGGCCTTGACCTAAGAATACTCTTCATTAAGGATGCTATATTATTCTATTCAGGGTTTAGCGCATAAGGAAATATCTAGGCTCTCCTAATCCAAAGAAAGATAGGCTCAATTAGGCTATTCTACATGCACGGATCACACAAGCACTCAGCTAGTCCAATGAGAAGAAATCAAAAGAGGAGTCGTATCATACCAAACATGCATGAGAGAAAGATGGAAGATGCATCATCAGTGTGATGTGGATGGGTGAGATTTATATGTTGAAACTTTATTAATTATGAATTAGGTTGTTAGACCTAAGCTTATGTCCTAGTAGCTAACCAAGAGGGGGGGGGGGTAAATTGGTAATTTAAAAATTTCCTCTTTATTTTTAAACCAATAAAAAATTAAAGTGAAATTTTGAAAAAGATTTTTCAACCAGAGATCAATAGAAACAACAAAGTAAAAAACAGCGAAAAAATAAAAGACACAAGATTTATAGTGGTTTGGTCAAACACGACCTTGATCCACTCCCTGAAGTCTCCCACTTCAGGTATTGCACTATTACCATTTAGTGTCTCTCCTTTTGCCCCATAGTAAGACAGAGATGCCTTTATAAAAACTCTTTTCCACCACTACCCGATGTGGTTAGGGGTGTCAATTTTTGACACGACACGAAACACGACCCGAACCCGACCCGGAAAAATCTGGGTTCGGGTCAACCCAAACCCGAAACGGGTCGGGTTCGGGTTCATGAAATCAACCCGTTTTAAAAATCGGGTCGGGTTCGGGTTGACACGGAAACACGAAATTGACCCGAAAGTGACACGAATAAACTTCAAAAACAAAGAAATTAAAATTTTATTTCATTTTTATCATCAAATAATTTTTTAACATTATTTGTGGAGATATTTTATTTTCTTAAAAAGCAGACAATAAACGCTTTACTGTAACAATTCCTATCAAATATCTAACACCTCGTTTCTCACGTGCTCAATTTAGTTTTGTTCCTACTTCAGGCCTCCTTCCAGGAAATTACAACACAATTCCTTTTCACATTTCTCCAAGCTCATTATACTTTTAATTGCAATTCTATCATTTTTAGGAAGTAAACAAGTCAAGTTAAGCTTGAGCCTCTTCATAACTTGAGCTTGATTAATATAATAGCATGATAATTTTATTTGTATTATTTCAAATATAAAATTAAATTTTATATATTTATAAAATTAACTTCAATTATTTAATATTTCAACAAAATTAATCCAAAATTCAAAGGTTGTGACAAAATTCAAACACTTTTTCTTTTTTTTTTTCATTAAACTCTATATAATTTAAGGTTAGCACATAAATACATTTTCTTTTCATTTTTATGAATATTCAATATATAATTATTCATAATTTGAATAATATGGAAGTAATTAAGTAAATATCTTTTATTTTTAGCAGTATTAGCCAACAAACCTTTCGGGGTTGTTAATGAAAATTTAAATATTAATTATGATAAATGAATACTCATTGTGATAAGTTACAGGTTTTTGAGCAATGCTACATATCGAAGCGTGGAGCATCGAGTGGTGGTGAACTCCAGATAGAGCGATTGTCAATAGCTTTCTTCTACAACCCACGTAGTGATCTACTTGTGGGCCTATGCCAGAGCTATTGAGCTCAAATAGTCCTGCTTTGTATCAACCCATGACCTTCGATGGAGTATCGATTGTACATTCGGAAAACGTGGCCCGCGTGGCAAGTCCCAAGTTGAGTCTTTAAAAGCTAATTTGATCTATCTCCATAGTTGTGATCAAAATGGTCATACATTTTTTTTTATTGTGATCTAGAAGGCTTAGCTTTTGGTAAATTCTTGAAAATGATGAAATTGACCTATGTGCATTGAAAATATATATTAAGGGAAAGGAAAAATAAGAAAAAAAATCTAAGGTGATTTTGTAGAGATTGATTTTTTTTCCCTAGTTCATGCACACATTAAGTGTTTTCACTTAATAGAAGGCAAGGCCCTTCCACAAAAGAAGAGGTAAATATATTGTTTATATTGTTATCAAATATGTTATATTTTATTGTGTATAACATATGAAATAATCAATCAGTGGTTGTAATCTTTCTTCTACAGAGATATTAATTCTTAGAATAAACTACTATTTGTTCTCATTGGAGCTTCAAAGTTGACTGCTTTGTTTGACAAATTTTTATATAGATTATTACTTATCTGTAAATAATTTTTTTTAATACTATTAAGTGATATGCCTCATGACATTCATGTATATAGTTCTGGAGAGAGAGAGAGAATATACAGAGGGTGACAATTTTTTCTTATTTTGTGTGCGATCATATAGCAGCCACTAAAGGAATATCATTAACGACGAATTGTTCTGGCGGCTTTCAGCGGTTTTCCATGGAAGACAATGACATAATTTTCCAACGGTTTTTATTAAATTTTAATTGTAATTTTCTATTTTAATTAATTTTCATTTTAAAATTAATTAGTAATATTAATTTTATTTTATATTATTTATTTTTTAATTTTTATAATTAATTTATTAGTAAATTTAATTTTATTTAATACTTGATTTTGGGTCATTTATATAGTTTAAAATATAAAAACTGAAGTAAAATGCATTTTATGTTCAACAATGTGGTTGGGAGTTTTGACACATTTCCAACCCACCAGGGTTCAGTCCTTAGCAGGTGGGCTCAGGTGTGGGCCACGTGCATGGTCAGGCAGGCTCTCGGGCGACGGACTCAGGCGGGCTGCGGGCGTGAGGCCACGGTGGCGCGGCGGGTCGGGCGGGCTGAGGGGTGGGGCGCAGCGCAGCAGTGGTCTGGCACTTGCAGGCCCTTGTCGAGGCAGGAGGCTGGAATTTTTTTTTTTAATTTTCCGGCAGCTTATTTTTGCCTGAAAGATGAATCAGAATTATTTTTCTCCGAAAAAGCTGCCGAAATATTTTTTCTTACGTGGGTTTTACCGGCAAAAAATTTTTGCCTGTAAATTAGAAAACTACCGGAAAAATTCCACGTAATAGATGATCTTCCTTGTAGTGAGCATATACAAATTATATATAAGAAGAAAATTGGAGAATAAAAAAAAGGTCTAAACTATGAGATGATATATTGAAAATTAATTTAAGATGGTAATCATATAATATACATTTGATTGGGTTATAGGATAAATACTTCGCGCTACATAACTTAATGAAGGAAAAAATATGTTAATTTAAATGGGATATATGATTCTAGAAAATTACTCTAGCTAAGATTTGGTGATAACTGCGAGCGGGGTTAAGAATGTAAAGGGTACGATCGCACTATCCCATAGGACAAAACAATCGTAGCCTTTATGCTCTATGAAATAGGCCAATGGGAGTGCAGATGAGATCATACATATAATTAACTAGAGGATAATCACTTTCACCTACACACCTCGATGGATAATAATATATATGCACAAATGATCATGAGATTTCTCTCGTCCTACTTATCTTCTTGAATTGGGTTTATTTGATGTGGGTGATGTTTCCCATGGGCGCAAGCCCCGTGGTTAATTGTATCTTAGGCCTTGACCTAAGAATATCTTCATTAAGGATGCTATACATTCTTTCAGGGTTTAGCCATAAGAATATCTGGGCTCTCCTAATCCAAAGAAAGATAGGCTCAATTAGGTCTATTCTACATGCACGGATCACACAAGCACTCAGCTAGTCCAATGAGAAGAAATCAAAAGAGGAGTCGTTCATACCAAACATGCATGAGAGAAAGATGGAAGATGCATCATCAGTGTGATGTGGATGGGTGGATTTAATATGTTGAAACTTTTTAATTATGAATTAGGTTGTTAGACCTAAGCTTATTTCCTAAGTAGCTAACAAGAGGGGGGGGGGGTGAATTGTAATTTAAAAATTTCCTCTTTATTTTTAAAACCAATAAAAAATTATAGTAAATTTTGAAAAAGATTTTTCAACCACAGATCAATAGAAACAGTAAAGTAAAAAAGCTAGCGAAAAATAAAAGACAAAGATTTATAGTGTTGGTCAAACCGACCCTTTCCACTCCCTGAAGTCTCCCACTTCAGGTATTGCACTATTACCATTTAGTGTCTCTCCCTTTTCCATAGAAGCAGAGAGCCTTTAAAAAACTCTTTTCCACCACTACCCC
>NW_021318794.1:0-45952 GCF_001605985.2 Dendrobium catenatum | reverse complement strand
GACCCGAATAGTGTCGGGTCAGTTTCGGGTTCGACCCGAACCCGACCCGTTGACCCGAATTGACACCCCTAGATGCGGTAGAGAACCGTCATCCTTTTACACCCTCTAAGTGTAGGCAGAGAACCTTCCGTAGTTCACACTCTCCAAGTGTAGGCAGAGAACCTTCCATTGTTAACACTCTCCAAGTGTAGGAAGAGAACCTTCATCCTTTCACACTTTTCTAAGTGTAGGTAGAGAACCCTCCCGCTGTTCACACTCCTCGAGTGTCGGCAGAGAACCGAATCTCCTTGAATAGATCTTCTCACTAGAAATCTGGAATGACAAGAGAAAAGAGTGAAGCAATCACAATTCATAAATGAAGATCTTTACCTTTGAGTACCAAGTGAACCCTTCACACTCCAGTAGTAAGAATTTTCCTTCAAACACTCTTTCACACTCTCTTATTCGATCTCCCTTCAGTTTGCACGAAGACCAGTAGACAAAAAGATTACAATACAGTTTTAAGTTGACCTTTTATAATAAAGACACAAAAAATAGTTAAAAATTGCATTTTTTTCAAATATGTACGTACTCGATTGTCCCGTACGTACGAATAGTATAAAAATTGTTACATACGAACTCAATGTGCATTGGTACGAAATAACTTCATAATAGATCATTATCCCGTACGAACATAGTTCGTTCGGTACGAATAATTATTTCGAAGCTTCGTTGGAATGAAACTACTCGATGATCCATATATTTTAAGGAACAGAGGAAATCATCCTGGGACGAATGTACAAGATCATCTGGACGATTAGTTCAAAGGATGAGTCTAGAGAACATCATCCTGGGATGAACATGGTAAAATCATCTGGATGATAAGTTCAAAGCATGAGTCCAGAGAACATCATATGGGATGAATGGACAAGATCGTCTGGATGATTAGTTCAAAGCATGAGTCCAGAGAACATCGTCTAGCGACGAATGGTCAAGATCGTCTGGATGATAGTTCAAAACATGAGTCCAGAGAACATCATCCTGGGATGAATAGAGTAAAATCGTCTAGATGATTAGGACTTACAAAAAAATTTTGCTCGTTCTGTTCGTTCCATTGCTCTTTGGAGAGTATAACTGACCTGATCGTCTTGTACGAACATAGTTCATTCTGTACGATTAGTA
This sequence comes from Dendrobium catenatum, assembly GCF_001605985.2. Lineage (NCBI taxonomy): Eukaryota > Viridiplantae > Streptophyta > Magnoliopsida > Asparagales > Orchidaceae > Dendrobium > Dendrobium catenatum. The sequence continues at coordinate 44,791 of NW_021318794.1, read as the reverse complement.
TTTTAAAAAATTTGACTTTTGAAGATCTCCCCCAGTGTGTGTGTGCTAAGTTACGTAATTAAAATCATATTTTTTGACTCAAAATGAACAAAATATAGACTCCAAGTTACAAAACATTATAATCAGATATTGATTTGAAGTCTTCAATAATCTGGATTATGATTTCCCTGAAATGTTAGTACACACAAGAGCAAAAAATACTTCTTCCAAAATGTGTTAGGAGAAATTAATAATCAATACAATAATATTTGGAATCATCAAAATAACAAATTGCAAGAATATAAAATATGCAAAAGCTAAGAAGCAACTTTCTCAACATTATATACTTCAAAGAGTGGAGTGCTTACCTACTTATAAGGCATGCAATGATATACCAATACCACCAACCTTTGATCCTAGATCTACAAGGGATGTATCGTATACAAAGTGCTAATAATCATGACCTAGCTAATGTAAGAAATCATGAGGGGACTTATAGCCTAAACCCCACCAGGTATCTAGGCAGCCCCGACCTGGATTGATCACCATACTCAAAAAGGGGTACCAGCTAAACTCTAGTTATCATATTAAATTCATGAAATCTGGTCTTATGAAAGTGTAAGAGTGGTGGAGGTATAGAAAGGGAAACAGGTATCATACCCGACCATAAGTGGTATTATTATATGCAAAGTAACATATCACTCTATATTTTAAAAGAAAATTTATATGACTTGGCTCAAGGCTACGCATGTATGGGTAGGTCCAATTAGAACTAGAAGATAGTCACCGTGAAAGGAATAAGGTTAGAAATATTAGTCATTATTTTAAAAAGTAACCAATAAGGGGTTATGCGTTAATTTTGAAAAATTGAATTATTTTAAATCACATGTTCATTTTTTATTGTTTAAAAAAATTTTAATTTTTTGTAGAAAATTTAACATCCTAAAGAGCCTAATGAGGACTCTATAAAAGGCACCACTAAGAAAAATAAATAAAGAAACCTAGGAAAAAGCATGCAATTCTATTGTGTAATCATAATAAACTCAATAATCATAAAACAAATTATAGTTAATGGCCATGAATCAAGTTGGGTTCTGCAATACACCTTAGAAAAAAGGTAACTGAGCTCTATCATATTTATAACTCAGCCTAAGTCTATACATAAACGAGTTAGTGTGTGGGTTTTTTTATCAGTATCCACTTGCTTGGCCTTCTGCCTTTTAAAATTTCCACACACCTACATGGATTTCCTAACTAAATTTTAATATGAAAAATAAAAATTATATGAATTTCCTCCAAAAAAAATTTCACCATAATTTTAATAAAATTACACACATCAAATATCCAAAACATACTTCTTAGGACCATATTCCAAAGGGTATAACATTCATACAGTACATATTATAAAGCACATTCATAATAATTATTTGAGTATTTTTATTTGCCCTTTGAGAACATGAGCACAAGCAAAAAATATTTCTACAAATCATCTAGCCAAAGGCTAGATGATGTAAGGAATGTGAACATTTGCTTTAGTTTATACCTTATTTTTATTTCCTTTAATGCATTTGCTATTGCAATCTTCAAAAACAAAGGTAATGATAATAGGTTAAATATTAAGATAGGCCTATTGCTTCTTATGTCTAGGGTTCATGAATTTTATGAGCTAATGATAGAATGAAACACTCACTACCTAAAGATATGTATATGTTCTACCTAACTTAAAGTTAACACTTGGGTGGTTATGAAATTAATTTATGTTCTTAAGGGAGGATTTAATTTTTATTTTTAAAGAGACAATTTATGTGGATCTTTAAACCCTTTCCCCTTAATTTATGAGGTACTTGGCATTATTACAGTGGGCATGAGGAAGAAACCTCCTTAGGATACGTAGTCATGCAGCTCAAGGTAGTCCAAATAATATACCTCATATATATTAAGGGGATACATACAAAGATGCACATAAATCCAACCTTGGTTATGACACCAAGGTATCTTTAGAAGTTTATTTGATCCTTTAGCAAATTTATTGATTTGTTTAGAGTTAAGGGATTTTAGTTTATGTTTAAGTTTTAGTTCTTAATATTTTATTAAGCGTTGGAGAATTTGTGAAGAAGAATTTTATAGTTTTGATCTAGTTTTGCCTTAATTATTTTAGATTTTTTATTTATGATTAAGTTAGGAGTTTGTCAAGGGGTGTGCTTTATATTTTAATAATTTTATTTGATTATTTATGATTTTTAGAGTGTGGGTTAGTTAAGGTATTTTAATAATTTTTATGGATTTATAAGAATTCATTTATGGGTTTTATGATTTTTATAAATTTTATTAAATTTTACCATAAATCGGTTTGCGGCACTGTCATAGTGGGCACGAAGATGAAACATCCTTAGGGCACATAGCCCCGTAGCTTAAGGTAGTCCAGCCTATAAAATTCATTAAAATTTTTTGTTAAATTAAAGGTTTATGTATTTGTTATATTTTATTAGTCATTTTTAATCATTAAAGTTATGAGTTGGGTATGTATTTTATTCTTTAAATTAAGTATGGTGAAGATACAAAAGCTCAATTTCTTGGTGATTTGTTATTGATTATTTAAGTTAAGTGAAGATTATCGTTATTAAACTAGGGCCATGAAGTTTATTTCACCCTACTTGAGGCTAAGTTAATGATCTCGTAGGTCCATGTTACTAGATATTCAACTTATTGTTATTAGATTTTATGTTTGCTACTTAGTGAATTTTAGTGGGTGATTATCATTATGGTTGGTTCATTACAAATTTTAAGATTTATTATGAATTCATTAGATATATTTTATTAGTTTGTTTTATAGCTTTCTGTAGTTTTTTTAGAACCAATGAACTTCAATGGAAAAGTTCTATATTAAGCTCAAACAACTACTAGAAGATATATATCATAATGTTAATACAAAGATTTACCAAACATGATAGAATTCATATTATACTCAATTATTTTTATATTTTCCTTTGAAATATTTATGAAAAACACACTTAGAGGCTCAAAATCATTAAGAAACAATTTTTAGAGTTATTTAAAAATTTAAAACCTGAAGAAAACTATCATAGTGGTGCCCACTTCATGTTGACAAATAATGATGAACATGTCATAAATGGGTTAGCCTACATTACAGACCGAAGGTGACCATGAAGGTCTCTAGGGTTCATAGAAGGGGCTAAGCCATAACCCACAAGGCCATGGCTTCATTAGTGAACTAACCTAAGGCTAATGACTAATATATACTACCTAATATATTGGGTGGGAAAGTAAATAACAATCAACAAAATGTGTGCAAGTGTAACCATTTGGCATATAATATGAGGTCTTTATAAGGTTACAAAAATTATACCTTACCATGGTGTGCCTTCTCAAGATGCCCCAAGCAAATGACCCATTGACCATCGACCATGCAAGACCCAATATACCTTGCAAGCAATAAAAATACAATAGACATAGAGTAAGAGTAGGCATTGTTCAAAGAAAAAATAAATAGATTAAGTTATAACCAACAAATAATTCAATAATTGTATTCATTAAACATATGCATGTTATCATTGAAGCATAAGATAATATGAGAGTTTTTTTTTTAATTATGGGTTACGAGAATTGACATTGAATAACATTATATATAAAGTATATAACATTTACTAACATGACATAGAAACTTGCTATTATAATCACATATTAAATATTTGAATGTTTAATAACATGGAGCATAAGAGGAACCTATGTATGAATCCTAAGAGAGTCTATTAAGTTCATACATAGAACATGTGAAAGCTTCTATCATGATTAGAAATTATTACATCACATAACATCAAGCACACATGGAAAAATTTTCAATACATTCACAAAATATATTTCATGTCAAACATATACATAGTGTTCAAATTTGACTTTACAATGTAAACACTTCATATGTATTATTCTTCATAAGTTGATGTGACATGTCAAGTGACATTTAACATTAATAAAATGAAGTAATCAATAAAGACATGGTTTATTAAATATAAGACAATTATCATCTACAAACTTTTTATATACATTCTCCCTATCTTAATTATCATATACATCTTTTATCGAATATGTAATGTAATATAGAAAGATGGGGCATATATATATAGCAATAAGTAGAAGATTTTGCAACCAAAATATAAATATGAGCTTTCAAACAAATTCATATGACCGTTGTGGATATAGACAAATGAAGTGTAGGCATACTTATTTGCATTTAACACTTCCACATGCTATTAAAATCCTATGCATTTATATCATTTGGAGCACAAACATAAGCGCTTTTCAAGTCTCATTAATGAACAATTCTAAACATGCTTTCACATACTAAGTTCTCCAATCAACCATAAAATATGTAAAGATGAAGCTATATAAATAAATTCTTATATAAATATCACTTATATCATGACCAAGACACACATAAATGTGAGATTGTAAACTTGGATGCAAACATTTACATCGTATAACAACAACTTCATTTTTTTTTTTAATAAATTTTAAGGTTCATGAAACTCTTCAACATAAAACATACAACCTCATACAACATTAATATATTATATTTTGGTGATTGAAGCGTAGGACGAGTGAAGTCATGTAATATAACTACAAGCCTCTACATTTGCATGATATCAAGTTCATGGATGGCATTCAAGATTCAAGAGTTTAAGCAAGAGCTACATACACACTATTAATGAGGTGTCTACTTAGTATTTGACCCGTTGGAGCATGAAGAAATATTTATGAAATTAAGCATAGCAAGAGTATTTGAGGCAAAGTAAGAAAATGAATGAATGCACATTCACTAGCTTCCAATGGTTCACATTCCTTTCCAACACAAGCAAACCATTTTTTTTGAATCTATGTATGCTAGTAATCAAAACATAAAATAAACAAATGTGTCTAACATAGTTATAAAACATCATTTCATGTTGAACTGAACATACATATGTATGTCAAGATTAGAGAATACACATAAACGCATTGGCATACTCATAGTCCCTTTGAAACTTAGAATGCCTCTATCAAGACCTCAACAAATTATAATGGAATATTTTTTTTATCACAAGTCATATTAAAATGAATGAATACAAATTAACAACGATTTTCTTTCTTTACATCATTAGCAATAAATTTTATATTAATAAATTATATATTAAAGTTAACAAATCATGTTGCATTGCATTAGTCTTACTACCAATCATAGAAAATTTCTTCTTGCCAAGCAAGGTTTCACTTGAAGCTATCCTCATTTACTTCTCCAAATGAGTATATTTGTTGAGTGTAAGAAAAAGAAAGGATAAACACATTCAGCCCCTTTTCAAACTTAAACAACATTTGTTATTTATGTGCATCACACTATTAATAACCACCAAATTGGTCATAGGAAATACATGTATGAAGAAATTGTTCAACTCACAAGAAAGAATTACTTAAACAAAGGTGGCCACAAATCTTATTTAAGTTTGACAGGAAATAATTTTGCCCTTACACTATTAAAAGAAGTAGACAAGAAGGTCTCAAAAACAATTTATGCTCTCTATTAACACAATCTCAAACATGAATCATAAAAAATATTTAACCATAACAACTTGCCAAATAATTGACTCTCTCTCTCTCTCTCTCTCTCTCTCTCTCTCTCTATGAATACAAAACCAACTAAACTAGTTGACGGAGTTAGAGTTGAAACACCATTTGTGGACTGTACAGTAGAAGAATGTGACTTAGCACAACTAAATGCCAAATGCTTAAATAATTTTTTTTTTGCTCTTAAATCAGAAGACTACATGCGGGTTTCTACTTGCAAGAGTGAAAAGTACATATGGGATAGACTTTGTATAACTTATGAGGGGACTAATGATGTTAAGCAATCTAGATTTAATATTTTGTTGCATGATTATGAATTATTTTGCATGAAACCAAATGAATTCATTTCTGATATGTACACAAGATTCACACAATAGTCACCTCTTTACATGCATTGGGTAGGAAACTAACAAGTGCTGAAATGGTTAATAAGATTCTTCGTTGTTTGCCTATTGCATATGATGCTAAAATTACTGCAATTATAGAGTCTAAAGATATAAATATTTACTCTATTGATAATCTTCTTGGCTCGTTAATTGCTTACGAGCAAGGAGTCAGCCAAAGAAAGGTTGATGCAGATGAACCACAAAGGGAGAAGAATATATCACTAAAAGTGGAGGAATCTAAGAGTGAACACTCAGATACTGAGGATGAATACGACATCGCACTAATGACTAGATAATTCAGAAGTTTTCTGAAGAGGAAGCAAAAGAGACGCTAGCAATGGAATCGAGGTAAATTTAATAGGAATGTCAAGGTTTCAAATGATGTTATTTGCTATAAGTGCAGGAAACCTGGACATATTAAGACATATTTCCCAAAACTCAAAGCCACTCCTAGCAAGGAGAAGGTAGAGGAGAAACCAATTGTGAAGAAGGGCAAGAAGAAATTTCAAACAGCTTTCTGGGCGGACTCAACTTCAAACTCGTCAGAGACTGAAAAGGAAGAGGAAGTCACTAATCTATGCTTAATGGCTGATATTCTTAATCAGTTAGATCAAAAAGAGGTATGTGAATTAACTTACGATGAACTTTTTGAAGTTTCAAAACACATGCATCAGCATATAGGAAGATGAAGAAAATGCATACTAGTATGAGCTTAAAATTTGAGGAACTACAAAAGGGACATGAAATCCTTAGGAAAGATCATGCTTTAATTGATGACAATCATATGAAATTACTTGATGAATTTGATGACTTGAATAAAAATCATGAAAGTTTGAAATCATCCTATGCAGAACTTGAAAAATAATTTAAAAATTTGAAGGATGAATATGAGAGCAAAATATACGGAATCGATTATACAAATCAAATTTTAGAAGAGCCAAATGTTGTAGAAGATGAAATTGAGATTAACTCCAAAAAGATTGATAAAATAAATTTGGAAGAAAATTTTGATATAAAAAACCCTTTGCTTAGATATTTAAGATTTTCTAAAAACCACCCAAGGGAATTAATAATTGGTGAACCTAATGAGGGTGTAAGAACTAGGCGTGGATTAAACAAAGAAGTCAATCATTCAGCCTTCATTTTAATAATAGAACCCACAAATATTGATCAAGCACTTTCGAATGAATTTTAGATTTTGACTATGCAAGAAGAGTTAAATTAATTTATAAGAAATAAAGTTTAGAATTAACTACAAGGCCAAAGGATCAAAGTGTAGTTGGAACTAGGTTATTATTCAAAAATAAAATGAATGACAAAGAAGTAGTCACTAGAAATAAGGATATATTAGTTACTAAGGGGAATAATCAGATTGAATGGATTGATTTTGAGGAGACTTTTGCCCATGTAGCTAGACTTGAAGCAATTAGGATTTTATTAGCCTTTACCTATTTTAGAGGATTTAAACTGTACCAAATGGATGTAAAAAATGCCATTTTAAATGGGGAAATTCAAGAGGATGATTTTGTAGAATAACCTCCAGGTTTTGAAAATTTTAAATACCCAAATCATATTTTCAAATTGAAAAATGCATTATATGGATTGAAACAGGCACATAGGGCTTGGTATGAGAGATTGTGCACCTTCCTACTTGAAAGTTCATTTGAAAAAGGAAGTTTGGATACAACTCTCTTTTGAAGAGATTTGAAAAGGATATACTTATTATACAAATTTATGTAGATGACATTATCATTGGATCTTCAAATAAAAATCTTTGTTATAATTTTTCTAAAATAATGTGTAGTGAATTTGAAATGAGTTTAATGGGAGATTTAAGTTACTTTCTAGGCATTAGCATTAAGCAAATTGAGGAAGGTGCATTTCTTAGTTAGTCAAAGTATGTTAAGGACATCGTCAAAAAGTATGAAATGGACAATGCTAAACTTGTTAGTACACCTATTAGTTCCTCAGTTCAGTTAGATAAGAACCCTAAGGGAAAATCTGTTGATCAAAAGAAATTTAGAGGGATAATTGGATTTTTGCTTTACTTGACAGCTAGCTGGCCCGATATCATGTTTAGTGTTTATTTATGTGCTAGATTTCAATCAGATTCAAAAGAATCATATTTAACAGCGGTACAAAATATTTTAAGATATATGTTAGGAATTTAGAACTTAAGAATTTGGTATAATAAGTTTAGCTCTTCATTTGAAATAATTGGCTATTCAGATTCCGAATTTGCAGGTTGTATGGTGGATAAAAAAAGCACTTCTGGAACATATCAGTTTATTGGAAATTGTTTAGTCTCTTGGTCCAGTAGAAAATAAAATTCAGTAGCCCTATCTACTGCCGAACCTGAATTTATTGCATTAGGAAGTTGTGTGGCACAAGTACTTTGGTTGAAACAATAGTTGATTAATTTAGGATTAATTATAGGCACTATTCCCATTTATTGTGATAACACTAGTGCTATTTGTATTTTTAAAAATCCTATTCAACATTCATGAATCAAACATATAGACATCAAGCATTATTTCATAAGGGATCATATATCCAAACGAGAAATTGAAACCATTCATGTTTCTACTAAAAAATAACTTGCAGGCATTTTTATAAAACCTTTAGCCTTTAATACTTTTAGTGCATTATGAACAAGGCTTGGAGTAATCGATTTGAATGCTCAATAAAAATGTTTTATGCAACATTGATATGTGTTTCTAGTTAATATTTTGTGTGAATCTGTGAGTTTTTTATTTATCTGTATTTTGAGTTTGTGTTTTTATTTTTCTATTGTATTTTTATTGTGTTTATATTTTGGTTTTAATTGAGTGCATGTTTTTAAAAAATTAAGTGACATTCATCCAAGATGAATATATTTTCATACTGGATGAATTGTGAAGTGTGTCAACTGTCGGATTTGAACCGTTTGCGTGTGGTTTTTCAGTTTTTATTTTTCACTTCGTATGTACGATCGTCATGATCTTCCGGATGAAATTTTCAAACGATGGGACGATTGAATGACAATTAAACGGATAAGGTTATTTTTAATACTATATTCGTATGTATGAACCTTTGGTTCGTCCGGACAAACGCTTGGCGAATCGATGTGAGGGACAGTTTCAACTTCCATTAAAATGATCTTTAATTTCTTAATGTCCAGGACGAACACCTGTTCGTCTGTATGATCTTTGGTCAAAAGTCTATATGAAAGGTCGCTTCGTAAGTTGTGTGATTAAGAAAAGCTATTTTATTTTGGACTCATTCGTTCATCCATACGAAATTTTTTCGTACGGGACGAACTGAATTTTGTACGGGAAAAAAATAATTTCGTCTGTATGAACAGTCATATTTCATTAAATTGATCGGCTATAAACTTAACTGTCACACTCACACATCCCTTTCAGAACCATTTCTTCCTTTAGATCTTATCCATGGGAAGTTGAAGCAAACAACAAAAAGTTCTAGCCAAGGGTCCACATAGAAATTCTAGCAATAACTTTTTGTCCAAGGCCAACGAAGAATCATTTCCTAAATTTGCCTTCGCTAAGATCACACCCTCTAGTGTTCTTATTCAAGAACAACTGACCTTTCAGGTAATGAACTTATTTGCTTCAACTTAATTTGATCTCATTCTCACACTAGTCAACCTCTATAATAAAGATACCTTTCATTATTTCCTAGCAAACATGTCCTTCAATTCTGATCATTCTATCATAAGGTCATATGTCTTTAAGAAGAAAGTTGAAATCACCAAGGCTGACCTAGAAATCTTTTTGAACTTAAGGATTGAAGGGATTAGAGCCCATACCTTAACCATTACTGCTGATTTTGACTGGACTAAAATTAATGAAATGATTAGAAGAATTATATTTAAGGAACATATGCCTAAAGTGTCATTTCTTGTTTGTAATGCTCGTATCATCCAACATGTTCTTCGAATTTCCATAATTCTTAAAGCTGGTGATAGAGTCAACATTACTCCTCTTCTTTCAACAGTAACCTACTTGATTATGAATAAACAACCTATAGATGAAGCCCAACTAATTCTTGACTATCTTTATAGACTTTCTAAAATTGGTCATGTCGCCCATAAAAGAAAGAAGAATTTTGCCTTAGGACTTCTTGTTGCCTTCATTTTAGAGAAAAAGTATGAATTGGTTCATCCAGTTCAAGATTTTGAAGAACTTCTCTACTACAACGATGAATCTTTTAGAGCAATCTTTAATAAAGATGAACCAAGTAAAGCACATGTTATTAGTGACTCAGGGGAGGAACCAGAACCTGCACCTGCACCTTCTAGTGAACCAAATTATCAAGATTTGGTTCAAAGATTTGATCTCTTAGAGTCTCATTTTGATCAAAGATTTGATCAAATTGAAACTCACTTACAGCAACAGGATGTTCAGTATAATGAAGATATGGGATATATGCAAGAACAGATAAATGGCATAAGTTCAAATATGCTCATGATAAGCAGTTACTTTAATTTCTTCAGTACTGTACATCATCCTCCTCCTCCAGATCAAGGCCCATCAGAGTGACTCATGTACTTGCTTATGTTTTCTTTAGTTGATGTGATTGTAATGTGGTAGTTTGTGATGTATTTTTCTTTTGATTGTGATGCAGTTTGCTATGTATTTTTCATTTGATGTTTTAGTATTTGAGTTTTTATGTCGTATTGATATCATTCCTTAGTTTGTAATATCCATTATAATGATATCAATATAAGTTATCTTGTTTTAATTTTAATCTTGTTTTAAAATGTGTGTTAGCCTATATGATAATCTTTAAAATTTTTGTTCTTAAAAGTACTATACCTTGAAGTGCAACTTAAAATTGAATTCATTAGAAAATATAATTTTTCTAAATTTAAGTTTTGTTTATAACTTGATGTAATTAAGATTGTCAATTTCACGTCTCTTATTAGACTGTATTAATGTTTAATATTATTATTGTAATTGTGATATTTTCTTATTTTGTATTTCACTTATCAATAAATATTGATGCACTTAGAAAAATTTAAAATTTTTTATTATTGATTTTGGAAAGATCAAAATTACTCTTGAAAAATATACAAATATACAAAAATTAAAAAGAATACGCAATGGTTCACAATTTAAAAAAGATGCACAAAATAAGCCCACAAGTGAAAAGATGCACAAATATGTGCCACAACTATTGAAAAGATGCGCAAAGCACCACATGTGATAGTTATTTCTTTCCACAATCTTTCAATTTCTTAATTCAAATTGATCTTATGTACATTTATATTTCATATTGAAATTTGAAATATAAAAATTTTATATTCATCCTTTTTGCAATGATATTCTTTATCATAGTGTCTAAATTGATTCATGTTTTTAATATATACTTTTTATTATCAAGGTTATATCTCTTCTTAAATTATATGAATCATTTTTATTTGCCTAATGATTTTTTTTTTTGTAAAATTTATTTCTTCAAGGATCAATTATCAAAAGATTATCATATGACTTCTTATATTTTTGGTCTTTTTCTTTTTCTCTTAATTTTTGCTGTTGTCAAAAAAGGGGAGAAATATTATTTGTATCACAACTGTGTGTGTATCTGTGTGCTTGTTTTGTATTATAGTATTTTTTTTTGTTTTCTTATCGTATCTTCATATCGTATATGTTTGTATTAAAAAAAATAAAAGATAAAATTGTTGTGAAATACCTCCTTATTTTCATATGTTCATCAATTCAGGGGAGTTTAGAAGATTCTTAGAATTTGGAATTTATACAAACAATAATTGTTTTGCCATCATAAAAAAGGGAGAGATTGTTAAGAGAGTTGCTATTTGTATGTTTTACATTCTTGCAACTTGTAAAGTTTTGATGATTCCAAATATTATTGTTTTAAAGTTTTGTTTTCTTCTAACACTTTTTAGAAGAATTGTTTTTGCTCTTGTGTGGACTAATATTTCAGGATAATCGAACTCTAAACTAATGTAGACTTCAAAATTCAGCATGAGATAGTTTTTAAATTGAAGCTTGTACTTTTCATTGTATTGAGTTTAAGAGGGAGTGATTGTAATTAAGTAACTTAGCACACACACATGGGGAGATCTTTAAAATTCATATTGATCGTACGGGACGAATCATATTCGTACGGGACGATCAAGTCAGTTATCCCCTCGAAAGAGTAAAGGAACAAACAGGAAGTGCGAAAATTTTTCTAAGTCTTGATCGTCTAGACGAATTTTTCTATTCGTCCCAGGATGAAATGCTCTCTGAGAAATTTTTGTTCAGACAAAATCCTATTCGTGTAAGGAAGAAATGCTCTATGTAAAAATTTCGTCCAGACAAACTCCAATTCTTCCTAGGATGAAATGCTCTCTGGAAAATTTTTGTTCAGACAAAATCCTATATTTAGCTTAGGACGACATGCTCTATGTAAAAATTTCGTCCTTACAAACTCCAATTCGTCCCAAGACAAAATGCTTTCTGAAAATTTTTTGTTCAAACGAGCTCCTATTCGTCCCAGGATGAATGCTCTCTGTAAAAATTTTGTCCAGACGAACTCCTATTCATCACAAGACAAAAATGCTCTTTCCTTTCAAATTTTGATAACTTCCTACAGTTTGTCAAAACCAACCCATGGTATAACTGTTCGTACTGGATGAACTTAGTTCGTACGGGATGATAATCGGGTATGATGTCAGTTCGTACCAATATACATTGGGTTCGTATGCAACTGATTTATGTAAATTCATCCAGGACGATCCACGATCGTACGGGACGATCCACTATGTACAGACTTGAAAATCAGTAAATTTTAGGCAGTTTTTTTGTGTCTTTCCTATATAAAGTCCAATTAGAATTGCTTCTTAATCTTTTTACCTACTGATCTTCATGCCAAATGAAGGGAGACTCAAGGAGTGAGTGTGAGAGAGTGTTTGAAGGAAGATTCTTACTATTGGAGCATGAAAGAATCACTTGGTACTAAAAAGTAAGAATCTCTACTTGTGATTTTTGATTACTTCACTCTTTTCTCTCTTCCTTCTAGATTTCTTGTGAGAAAATATGTCAAGGAGATCTGGTTCTCTGCCGAAACTTGGAGAGTGTAAATAGCTGAAGGGTTCTCTGCCCACACTTGAAGAGTGTGAAAGGACGAAGGGTTCTCTGCCTACACTGGGAGAGTGTGAAAGGGTGGATGGTTCTCTGCCGACACTTGGAGAGTGTGAACAAACGAAGGGTTCTCTGCCCACACTTGGAGAGTGTGAAAGGATGAAGGGTTCTCTACCAACAACGGGAGAGTGTGAAATGACGGATAGTTCTCGGCCAACACTTGGCGAGTGTAAAAGGAAGGACAATTCTCTGCTAACACTTGGAGAGTGTAAAAGGATGATGGTTATCTGCCGCACCGGGTAGTGGTGAAAGAGAGTTTTTTTGTAAAGGCTTCTTCGCCTTGCTGTGGGTGCAAAAGGAGAGTAAATAGTGGTATTAATGCAATACTCGGAGGGTGCCTCCGGGGAGTGGATGTAGGTCACGTTTGATCGAACCACTATAAATCTTGTGTCTTTTTATTTTCCACTTCCTTTTGCTTTTCCTGTTTAACTTGTGGTTGAAAAACCTTCTTCTACAAAATTCATTAAAGTTATTTTTCAGTATAAAATTTAAAAGAGGGTAAAAATTTTCCCCTTCTTGGTTAGCCAATGGGACATAAGCTTAGGTTTAACAACCTAATTCATATTGAACAAGTTTCAACACTCCAAACCATATTCGCAACAGGGAGACAATGAGCTTCAAGAAAAGTCGACAATCCCCAAGAAAAAAAAAAGGAAGAATGAAGTGGTGGTGAAGTATGCCCCAGGGACATTGCATGGTAACCAACCAAAAAGAGGGTCTAATATTCATCTGACCACATTCATATGGGCGAATGAGAATGACTCAATACACACCTAATCATATTTGCAAAAGGGAGTAATGAGCCTCCCAAAATATAATGCCTGCCTCTCCATATTCCTAACATTAGAAGAAGAGATAAAAGGGGTAAACAATTCACCTTAACATATTCGCAACAGTGATTGAGGATGACTTAGTGTTCAGCTATCCATATTCATACAGCAAGAGAAGAAGCCAAAGAAAGGGGGTTCAAAATTTTCCTAATCATATTTACAACATCAAATGAGAATGAATCAATACACATATGACCATATTTGCAATAATGAGTAAAGAGCATCCCAAAATCTAATTCATGCCTGACCATATTTGCAATGATAGAACACATAAAAAGAGTCTAACATTCCACTGACTATATTCACAATAGTGAATGAGGATGACTCAATATTCACCTGAATATATTTACAACAATAAGACAAAAAGCTAAATCCACCTCAATGACCACCTGACACAGATACCCGCAGTGATATGAGGGGAAAAGAAAAGGAACTTCCTGCATACTAGAATCCACATAAGACGTATCAGATGTGTCTGTCTATGAACAAGTACCATCACAAAAAATATATTAATATTCTTATGGGACATCAAAGTAAAGCTATCATGACTTCAAGTAGAAGAAAGAGCATGACTTCACAACAACTTATGAAAGTCTAGGGAACAAATTCAGCTGGAGAAGGTAAAAGGGAAAAATCCCAAGAACTAAGTTATTCATGAAATTCAAAGCTTACACTTTAGTTACCATATTATAAAGGAAAGAAATGTCATGTCCATGAGTATTCAAATGTAAACAGAGGTAAGGGACTGAATTTCCACTATAAAATAAAAATACATTGAATAATGATGCTAACATCCATGATAAGATGTACCATATCAATAAATCTGAAGATGGAGAGAGAAAGCTATCACATCATGGTCGTTAGAAATCAATGGGTCTCTGAAAGGATGCTACGAGCTGGGGTCAAAATACAAAGGGTACAACTGCACAATCTTGTAAGACAAAAATGGTCATAAGCCTTTATACTCTACACTAGCAGGCCAATAGGAAAGCATATGAGATCATACATATAATTAATCATGGAGGATAGTGGATTTCACATACACACCTCAATGGCTAGTAATATATATGACCCATTAATAACGATATTTCATACATAAGATATATCAGCTCGAATTATGTTTATTGATATAAGTGTCACTTTCCCACTATCATAAGCCCTCGTTGTTAATTACCTCTTAGTCCTTGACATATAGAAACTTTTGATTAAGAATGTTGTATTATTCTCTTTATGGTTTATCGCATAAGAAAATATCGAGGCTTTCCTAATCCAAAGGAAGATATGTTCAATTAAGTTATTCAACATGCATAAATCACATAAGTACTTAGCTTGTCCAAATAGGAGAAATAAAAAGAGGAGACATCTCATAACAAAAAAGTATGAGAGAAAGATGGAAATGACACCATTAGTGTCATGCAAATGGGTGGGATTTATAGCCTCTAAAAAGTGGAGAGCTTATCCACTGATAAGGCATGCAACGATATACCCATATCGCTAGCCTTTAATCCTATATCTGCAAAGGACGTACCATACACCAAGTACTAATGCCAATGACCTAAATAATACAAGACACGGTGTGGGAACTTATAACCTAAAACTCACCATAGATTTAGACAGCTACGACCTAAATTTACCACCCTTCTCAAAAAGGGGTATCAGCTAAAATCCTTGAATTATAGTCTTATGCAAGCTCAAGTGAGCTGGGAGTTACATAAAGGGAAATAAGTATTAAACATGATTATGAATGGTACTATGCTATGTAATGTGAACTATTTCTCTATATTATCAAAGCAAATCTATATGACTTGACTCAAAGCAATGCATGCTCTATTAAGGCCAATCAGAACTGATTGATAATTCCTCTGTTTGAGGCACCCCCATGCAAAGAAAATTAAGAAACCTAAAACAATATATGAAAATCTAATATGCAATCATAATAAACACACCAATCATCAAAAAAATAATAATTAATGGCTATGAATGAAGCTGGGTTATGCAACACATTATAGGAAAAATAAAAAAAGGTAGCAGGGCAATACCATATATACAACTCAGCCAAAATCTATACATAAATAAATTGTTTTGTGAGCTCTTGATAAGTCTCCACTTGCTTGGCCTCTTACTTTTTGAAATTCCCACACACATACATGGCTTTCCAAAATAAAATTACATTTAAAAAATAAAAATTACATGATTCTCCAATAAAAAATACATCCGCACATTTATAAAAAAAAAATTGACACACATCAAACACCTAGAATATAATCCTTAACGCCATATTCCCAAGGGCTTAACATTCTTTATAATACATGTTATAAAGTGTATTTATAATAATTATTTGAGCATATCTATTTGCCCTTTGAGAACATGATCACCTACAAAAAATATTTCTATAAATCATCTAACCACTTAATGGAAAGTGCCCACACATCAATTCATAAAATAGCAAATAAAGCAAAAAAAAAAAAAGAGAGAGAGAGAGAGAAATAATCACCACATCATCACATATACAAAATGAAAAAGAAAGAAATTATAAAATGTTATCATAGCTATACCCTACCCTAGGATGCCTATGAGAAAATGTCCTATCCAACACCTAAGTGTGAGCAAAGATTAATGCACCTAACTATCCCAAATTAGGTGAGATGTTTATAATGCAAGATCAAGCTTTTTTGTTTAATTTATTAACCCTCAATTTTCTCTTTAAGTAATTAGTCATTCAGGGTCAATTAATTACAACTAAATTTTAATATTAGAAATCTAATCATTAAGTTATGGAGAGCACAAAGATATGGGCCCTAACCTCACTAAAGTTATAACGAATCGAGGGGAAAATACCTCATCCACAATCATACACCTAATAAAGGCTGAATTAGTAATGGGGTGGCAAGGGCCAGTTAATAATTTCTTAGTAATGTAAGACTCGAGGTAAGGCTAATATGAGACACACTTAAATGGGCCTACTGCGTACCACAAAAAGAAAATCTTAAGCTTCATATGTCTAGGATTTGTGAATTTTATAAACTTACGTAAGAATTGAATACTCACTACCTATATATTTGCATAGGTTCTACCTGACTTAAAGTTTAACACTTGGGTGGTTAAGAAATTAGTTTATGTTCCTAAGGGTGGCTATAAATTTTTTTTTTAAAAGAGACAATTTATGTGGATATTTAGACCCTTTCCCCTTAATTTATGAGGTATGTGGTGTTGTCACAATGGACACGATGATGAAATCTCCTTAGGACACATAGCCCCGTAGCTCAAGATAGTATCGTCCTCACAAATATTAAGGGGAAGCATACCAAGATATGCTCATAAATCCAACATATGTTATTACACTAATGTATCATTTGAAGTTCATTTGCTCCTCTAACAAATTAATTTGTTAATTTAGAGTTAAGTGCTTTTAGTTTAAGTTTTAGTATCTTAATGTTTTATTAAGCATTGGAGAGTTTGTAAAGGAAATTTTTATAGTATTGATCAAGCTTTTCTTTAATTAATGTAGATTTGTTTGTTTATGATTAAGTTAGGAGTTTGTCAAGGATGTGTTTTATATTTTTTGGTTTTATTGATTGGTTATGATTTTAGAGTTATTGGTTAGTTATTACTGGGCTCAAGTTTAACTCTATAAAAATTTTATAGGTTCGAGCTTGGCTCAATTGCTTGAGCTCGTTTGAAAAACTTGAGCTTTACTTGATTTTTAGCTTGATTTCTTATTTTAAATTAAAATTATGCAACTCACATTGGTCTTTTGGCTGACCAAGAGGTCTTGGCTCGAATCTTACATATGTGATGTGTGTGTGAGTTTATCTTATTTGGCCTAAATGTCTCCAAAAAAAGAAACTAAAAATTTTAAGGTTTTTTTAATTATTATAAAATTTATTTAAAAATATTGAAATATTTTATAATGGTTTTTTAATTAAATTTTAAATATATTTTAAATTAATCCAACAACTCAACGAGATTTAAAGCTGAATGAGGTTGAGCTTGAGCTCGTTTAATATATGAGTTTAGTATATATGCTCGAGCTTGAACTCGTTGCTCGATAAACTCGGCCTGTGAGCTCGTTAACTAGTCGCGCTCGATCCAGATTTACTCACTTACACACCTAGTCCAGGTAACTCCATTTTTCTCCTTTTTCTTTCAAATTTTTTGAAATATAAATAACCTTGTAATGTAAACCATTTCTTGTTTGATTTAATTTTAATTAATAAATTTATTTAATATTAAATCATCAATATTAAATTTTTTTTGAATGAACTGACTAAAATATTGGCAAGCATCTTCTTTTGGTAAAAGAATAAAAAAAAAACATAAGAAATTATCAATTCCATCACAAGATGGTAAAGACTGAAAGCAAAGAATAAGTATTTAGCAATTAGTAATAAGAAAAAAAAATATTAATTATTAAATTTAATCCAAATTTTTTTAATTATAAATCCGGAAAAAGATAAGTATTTAGCTGTTGTAGTTGATGATCATATTGATGAAGTATTGGTGATAATAATTAGGCATGTGGAAAATAGGGTAATGGTCCACTTGTGAGTCTAATTCGAAATTGATCAGATTTAAATCTAATGGGTGGTAATCTAACTTATTTTATATATGTGTGAAAAAGGTAAATTTGAATGGACTGACTAGTTTTTTTTTTTTTTGGGACATTTAGGCCATTTAAGGCAAACTCACACACACAATGCATACACAAAGACTCGAACCCAAGACATCTTAGTTGGAAGCATAAGCTCTCAACCAACAAGCCAAGGTGAGCTGTGTAATGGACTGACTAGTAACCCAGTTAACCCGAACTAGACTTGATGACCCATTTTGATTAAACAAAAAATTGTATCTTGTAAACTATTAAATTTATATTAATTGAACAAAAAATAAAAAAATGCATAACATAAAAATAATAATTAAATGTGTCACCATCAGGTCAACCTGAACCCTACCTGTCAGTTATGCAGGCCAAAATTGTACACACATACCCAATCTATTTATTAAACACAGGTTGATCCAAATTCGAATGTTTAAGATCCAATCCAAATAGAAGTTTTGAATCGAGACATCGAGTCATTATTTGGAGAAAATATTAATTCACCGAGCCATCCGAATGAAAATCAGGATGCACCACGTCTCGCGGTACACAACACCGGTATACAACAAAATGATCACGTACGTAGCACATCCTGATTCGCCTCTGGATGGCGTCCACTAACCGCATGTAATAATTTCTCCAATATTTGACACCCCTAAAGTTAACCTACTTCAAGACAAGAAAATGCACTTTAAAACCCATGCCATCTAGAAAGGTTAATAAGAACAAAAATTATATATACTAAAAAAATGCGCTATTATTTTAATTAGTGTTAAATAAAACATGTATTAAAAAGAAAATTTAATTAGCCTCAATTTTTTTTTTTGTTCACATTTGGATAAGTCTACAAAATGGGACAATGCATTCCACAATGGACCGAGGGAAGCTTTATAATATAAAATACTAGTTTCCGAAATAATTAGACTATGGGTTAGCTGCATGGACAAAGAACATAGTTTATTGCCAAAAAACAAATTAAAAAATTAATATAAATTTATAAATAGGATTGTGAATGAGTCAAGTCTAATTTGGGCTGCTCTTAATTTTAATTTTGCTATTTAAATAAAATTAGCAAAGCCATCGCCTGACCTCATACATTCTTTATCGATCACTGTTTAATGCTTACCAATTACTAACTCCTGTTGGGCAACCATCAACAACTACTCCACTTGATCATCTGAAAATATCTACTAAAAATCGACCTCCAATGCCCACCATTCGTTGGCATAAGACTAAAGCCTTCATGTTTTTCGAATCTACTCTCTTATGAGCCTCCAATGCCCATCATTCTTTAACATCACACACAAGCCTTCCTATTTACCAAGTTTTCCCTCTTATGAGAGAAGTGATTGAGCAGATCACCTAATGTCGCTCAATCATCAGTTTTCCTTCTTGGTTTTGCTCGATGCCTACAAACTATTGATGTTTAACATCAATATACAATGCAAGTATTCCTAGTTACTTCATCTCCCCTTTTATAAGGAGGGAGACCATGTCAATATTCTAACATCAATCGACCTATGATTTTCCTTATTGATTGTTTCCCCAATGCCTACTAACTATTAACATTTGATGCCACTTGCCATAGATGTATGATGCAAGCCATCTCAATCACATAGTATATCCTCTCATAAGGATAGTGGATAAGTTATCTACTCATAAAACTCAACCTCTAATATTCATAGATAGCCATCACCCGATTCCTACTAATTTTCATCATATAATCTGCAACGGCCATTAATACTAGAAATAAGCTGAAAGTTTGTTAAGGTTGTTATACCTTTAAAAACTAGTTTGAGTTAACCAAGAGGAGTGAATCAGATATTTAAAAAATTCTTTAGGAAAAAAGAAATTCTTTGAAAACTTTTTCAAACCCACACACGATAATCGACACAACAGATACATAAATAAGTAAATTTCACAACAACGAAATAAATCAAATTTTCAACCACATATATAATTGCAGAAAATAAAGTACGAAAAATAATCAAAATGAACACACATAAATTTATAGTAGTTCGGTCAACCTGACCTACGTCCACTTCTTGGAGACTCCCTCTCCAAGTGCTGCACTAAACACTAGTGACTCCCCTTTTGCTCTCACAACAAGGTGGAGAAGTCTGTACAGACGCTGTTTCACCACCCTAGTGTGAAAGAGAATTTTGACTCTTTTACAAGCATAGAACCTCAACTCTATTTTGAGGTGATGGTTAGAGAACCACAACTCTATTTTTACCCTCCAGGTGATATTCAAAGAATCACAACTCTTTTTTTACCGTTGAGGTGAGGGTTAGAGAACCATGATCTGTGCTGAAAAACTTCTTCTCTATATTCACAGAGAATCTAGTTAGATGCTAAAAGATAATAGGCAAAATTCTTGCTTTGAGCAACCTAGTGAATCCCCTCACAACTTCTTTATCAAAAAATCTCCCTCTCTTTTCTCACAAAGCTCTTCTTCTTATTCTCTCCCTCAAGGATCTCTCTAAGGCTCTCTCTCCTGAAATGTCAACAGGCAAATATTTCTTAATGAAAGTATTATAAAAATCTTAAGTAGTGTGTTTCAATAAACCCTAATTTTCAAGAATTTCATCTTTAATTCATATAGTACGATACACGTATTGTAACGTACAATCAATGTAATTCAGACTCTTTCAGTAAGGTTGTGCAGACTAACTGTTCAATCTTTCTAACATTTCGTATAGTATAATCAAAATATCATATGATATGAACTATAAAAATTTCTTATATTCATTTTGGATGACTCTTGGGATGGCCAACTTCATACATTGTCGATCATCTAGTATAGTGGATATCGCATATTACAATCAGTATACAAAGCATGGATTTCATTTGTTATGATATCTGGGATGAGAAATTTCATACAATGTCAATAGTATTAGATGAATAATATCATACAATATAATTGGTGATAGAAATTATCCATGATTTGATAGCCTGATATTGAGGGGTTAACTAAGAAAGATTTTACGTAGGGCATATAGTACGAACCAAATCATATTATATGATTAACTCATAATTAATATCTTCTTAACCTGTGGCGGCTAGAGATTTGACAGAACACAACAAATCATACATTATGAATTGAAATTTCATAATATAAAATAAGGTCGTATAATACGAAGCAAAAATAATACAATACGATGTACTTAAAAAAACTCTCTTAAATTTTTTTTTTCTCTCTCCCCTTTTGTGTGTGCAAGATTACGCAATATTGATATCAACCCAATTACATGATACGACTCAAAAAGGAAAAAAATATAGAATAAATTGAAAAATATAGACTGTAACTCTAGTCTACCCAGTCTTGAGCTGAACAAATCTGCAAGTGAATAATGGACTAATTTCCTGAAATATTAGTACCCACAAAACAAAATAAAATATCATTGAAATAAGAGATAATAGTAACAAATACAAGAATATTTATTATCTTCAAAATCATAGTACTTGGATCATATTTTAAACATTAGCCTTGCAAATCACTAAGTTATCTTCTTAAAAAAGTGAATAATCAAGTAATCATCAAACATCGCTTGACTTCCAATATATTTCTCAACCATCACTTGATTACTACCACTTAAAAATGGCCATTAATCATTAACATCTTAAGTAAGCCTTTCATGTTACCTCATCTTACCTCTTATGATAGATTAATAATGTTGACCACCCAAAATTGCTAATCTTGGCATTCTTTATTGATCATAAATTGGGTCCTACTAATAATGAATTTTTACACCCACCAACCACTAATGTTTGATGCATGCCTTTATTCTCACTTGGCATCCATAAAAATATTTAGATTGACCCAAAATATGTTAAACCTTAGATATTCATCATTAGCCATCACATTATGTTTCCTAATGACTAATGTCATATGTACTACAACAAATAATGCACATTGTAATCCTTGAATACCACCCAATATCCTGTTCTATTACAAAAATTTTAATGAATTAATCACCCAGTATCTCTTAACATATGACATTCCTCATTGACTATCACTTGTAATCATTTCTAATTTCCTTGTCTCTTCCCTTATTAGAAGAGTGATGATCTTGGATATCGAATATCACACAACATCAAACTTTTTTTATCGTCCATTACTCGATGACTATCAACTATTGATGTAAGATACAGATCAATTGCTTATGTTTGATGTATGACATCTTGATTTCCTTATACATTTTCTTATGTGGAGAGGTACAAAATATTTTTCTACATGTCACTTGACTCTAATATTCATCATTGATAATTGGCCAATATCCACTAACTATTAGTGTTTAATTCTTATTTGTTGCCCATGTCATATGTATTCCTTACGAATCAAATTATTTCCCTTCTTATACTATTAACTCCTCATTATCTCTATAGATTTTGTTGTTTGGCTATTTTGGAAGGTGATGTTTTGTGATAATGTCATATAAATGAACAAGAAAGAGATTTACTTGAGAGAAATGAGTTTACCAAATTTTTAAATAGGAATGCATTTGGCCATTGAACAATATTACTTTATTTTTTTGCATGGCCCTATGATATATCTGTAATAACAAAAATGGATTAATTAATTTATATGAAAAATATAGAAATCTAGGTTATAGAATTGTGACACTATGTTGTTAAGCATAGCAGCATAGGTGCACTACGATGTTAGGAATTATCACTGCGACATCTCACTCTATGTTTTACACTAACTCTAGGTTTAGCATGAAGCATGGTTACACTAGGAAGTTGAGTGCCATGGTGTTGGGCACTAAATCAGCTTTAAAATATTATACGTTAAATATCCCTCACACCACCCCCAAATCCCCTCATTCCATTTGCTTGTTGTAGAAGGAAAAATGGAGGAGAAGAGAAGGGATGTAGAAGAGAAAAGGAGAGAGAGAGAAGAGAGAGGAAGTCATCTAGGGCTTATTCATTTGTCATTCCTTTTATAAAAAATTATTCTAATTATTGTAAGTGACCTCTACTCTATATTAATTTTCATTAATTTTGAGTTTGACAAATTTCTCTCTCCTACAAGTGATAAAAAATGAGATATTCTATTTTAGCAAACTTTCATCGTGTAACTTCAGATATGTTATAAATATCATTATTATGAATATTTTGACTTTTTAAATTGATGGTTTACCAAGTGGTTTGACTTAGATGACATTTAATCTGAAATGAATAGGAAAATATTGAGTGTAAAAAAAAAGGTTAGGTTTAAATTTATTAAATCTTGATATGAGATGGCATGTATATGATTATTGTTCATTCAGCATAACATGTATTTTGGCATAATACATGCATACTGATAAGTATGCTTGAAAGATTTATACATTTTGATATTTATTATGATTTGTATAGGATATTTGTTGTTATTATTATTTATACATTATATGAAATGAGTGTATGTGCAAGTGAAATGAATGATTTAATATGCCATAAGCGATGGATAGAATTTATATTAACAAGATTAAGAAGATAGACGAGTACTCTATGACTAATGTCAAATAAGACTGATAATAAATAAGATATATCACAAATAAGATTGATAATAAATTAGTTAAATGATAGATAAGATAAATGACATATAAAATTTATGGCTAATAGCATTTGTCATAGACTGATAACAGATGATTGATGACTAATATGACTAATGTTATATGAGATATTATATGTGGTGTTTGATTGTTTGATGATATGATTGATTTATTGGCATGATTGACATGCAGTTAGACTAATAAGTTATTAATATGAATATATGATATATGAAAAAAACTTCATTCATATATGATAGGGATGTATATAAATTACATAATATATTGGCTATTACATGCATCTACAATTATATATTTACTATTTATATTTAATGCATTGACTTCAGTGGTAAATATTTATTACTTGTTGGGCTATTTGCTTATTATATATTTTTTTACATATTTTTAGGCTAGGATAAAGATAATCTAGATTGGGGTTACTTTTGGCTGCAAGCTTGAGTTCCCTTTCTGCATCTATTGGTCATTTATTATTTTATATTATGACATATTTGTAGTGATGGACTATTGTTGGTTGCATAACATGATTATTATATATGTTATTGAGAAAATTGGAGTAAATATTGAATAAATAAGATTTTAATTACATTTTTTTCTATTTATATTTTATAAATGCAATTTGTGAACTCGAGTCATTGATTTAAAAATAATAAAAAATATAATTCGTGCAATTTAGATTATTTGGTGCTACAGTTCCAGTAAGTGCATCTGACAAATAACCTCTTAGGCTATGGTGTCGGCTAAGTGAGTGTAGTCACTATTGTTAAGCTAAAATATGTGAGCATTGTCTGTTGATTTAAGGAGGTGCTGCATTTGAGCAGGCTCTTTTAAAGTGAGCAACTCCTTCAAAAGAAACTAGATTACACATCTTTTAACTTGAAATCTATTGGGCTATTACGCAAGTTTTCTCTATTTTATGACATGGCCTTGGGATGCTTCTAATGAGTATATTTACCAAATATACTCTTAGGTTGAGGTGTCAACTAAGTAAGTATAGTCACAACACTAATTTAGAAAATATGAGCATCTCCAACTGATGGAGTTATATAGTCCTCTAGTATAAGCAAATACCTTAGTCAATATAGCTCTTTTGAGGTGAGTACCTCAATCAAACAAGTAAAAGGAAAGTTTTCCTAATGCAAAATTTTCATTTACATAGCGGCCTCAACTTGCTTGTGATAAGCAATCTTGCTACTTTATGCTAAACCCTAAGTCGAGATTGAAAGTCTGAATATGTTGTTAGACCTAAAGCAATTATCCCAATGCTAACCAAAAGGGGGGGTCAATTAGTAATTTAAAAATCTCTATGTAAATTAGAAAACTTATTTTAGATTTTTAATCATAATTATAAAATTTCCAAAAATATTTTTCCAACCATAAAATTAAAAACTTGTAGAAAATAAAAATACAAGAAAAAAGTGAAAACAGAAGAACATAAAATTTTATAGTTGTTCGATCCAACTAGACCTACGTCCACTCGCTAAAGACTCCATCTTCTTGTATTACACTATACCAAAGTGATTCTCTTTTTTCTCCCTCAGCAAGATGGATAAGCCCATATAATAACCTCTCTTCCACCAAACCCTTATGCAACAGAGCACCGTCATCCTTCCTCACCCTCCTAGTGATGACAGAGAACTAGCATCCTTTCACACCCTCCTAGTATCTGTAGAGTACCATTATCCTTTCACACCCTCCTGATATCGATACAGTACCATCATCCTTTCATACCCTCCTAGTACCGACAGAGTACAATCAACCTTTCACACCCTCCTGGAGTCAACAGAGTACAATCATCCTTTCACAACCCTCCTGATGTTGGCAGAGTACCTTCATCCTTTCACACTTTTCTGGTGTCAGTAGAATACTGTCATCCTTTCATAGCCTCTTGGCGTCGACAGAGTACCAGATCACCTTTGAAATCTTCTTTGAAGAGCGTTCAAGAAAATAGGTAAGAACTTTGAAGAATAAGCAAGAGATCCACACTATTGGGAAACCTTTTGAATCCCCTTACAAATCCCTCTTAAGAGATCTCTCACTCTACAATCCCAAGACACTCTCTCAAATACTCTCTAAGTACACTCTCAAAAGAACTTTGTAGTAGGAGTTCTATAAACAGTCAATTTTTATGATCTTATATAAAAAGGACATGAAAAACAATCTAAAAACTAAAAAAAATCAATTTAACCATCTTGGATCATATAGTATGATTGTACTTTGTTTGTACAAACATTTTAAAAAATTATTTTATGATCGTGTATGAATTAATTTTATACGCTGACAGTCATATGTACTAACTGACATTATATATTACGAACAGTTTAAAATTGAATGAGTTTATCATGTATGATTTCATACGATCCCATTTTGTACTCTGATCGTCATCTGTCTGAATCCCACATCATACAGTATGAACTATTTAAATCAAATCATGCTTTATATGGTATGAACAAGGATGAGCTCATTTCATACTTTGGATGTTGCCTATATGAAAGTAATTTTGTACAGTACAAATAGTTTGAAAATTTTACCTATTCGTATGGGACGAACTAGTATGCACCCATTTCATACTTTGGATGTCGTCTATATGAAATTAATTTCATATAGTACAGTCTGTTTAGAAAAGGTGAGTTTGATTGGGTTGAACTGATGCGTATCCATTTTGTACTCTAGACGTCATCTGTATGAACCAATGTTCATGCATTATGAACAATATAAGAAAATTTTCTAAGAAATAATTCGATTAACTTCTTTCTAGAGGAACACAGGTTAAATCATACAGTATAATTTAGGAATCATACAGTACAATTAGTTTTAAAAATACAAGTTCTGACTCACTCCCCTGGTGTGTGTGTACGATTACCTAAATATAATCACACTCTCTTAGACTCAAGAAAAAGAGAACGTACAGACTTCAATTACAAGAAACTGTAATCTAATCTGTCTTGAAGTCTTCAGCAGTCTAGAGTATGATTTTCTTGAAACATTAGTACACACAAACAACACAAACAAGACTTTTCCAATATGTGTTAGGAGAAAAAAATAATCAACACAATAATATTTCTTTATCATCAAAAACTCACATGATATAAAAGCATAAATTTGAAAACTAAGTTGCAATAGAGATTACCTTGATCTCAAGCATAAGCTAGTTTTACATTCTTTTAATCTAACAAAACTTAGGAAATTATTTCTCTAACATTGACCTAAGTTATTAATGTGTCGACTTTCTAATTTGTAGATATTTGACTCCAAACTATAGAGTTGGTTGAAAAGATTTTAGGATTGGCATATCTGTAGTCTAAGTCTTTTGCTATTTTGGAAGGTGGTGATTTGTGATAGTGGCATACCAATAAGTAAAAAGAGATTTCTGTAGTGGTAACAAGTTTAATAAAATTTTAAGTCATAACTTATTGGGTCATTAATGAGTTATCCTAGTTTTATGATATTGTCTTGGAATGTTTGTGGTTAGTGCATCTGGAGAATAACCTCTTAGACTGAGGTGCCAACTAAGTTGATGTAGTCACTACTACTGTGCTATTCGCTTGGGTAAGTCCCTCATGATTGAGGCGAGTGCCATCAAGCTATTATGAGGTGAGTGCCAGGTTGATCTCTTTTAAGGTAAGATAATTCTTTAGTCAAGCTCCTCTAAGACTAATGCCACATTAAACTCATGCAAATCGTCCAAATAATTACTTCACAAATAAGGGTGTACATTTATTACACATTCATGATCAATTCTAGAAGAAAAAGTCATGAGAAAATTATTCCTTTTTATAGCAAACTAAACTATGTTCTTCTTTATGATTTTTCATTTTCTTTAGACTCAATAAATGGAATCAACTAATTTGACAATGAAGTTATAATTATCACCGAAAACTCTATTTTATATTTTCTAGTCTTGCTCCCATAATTTGAAAGATAAATAGTGAAGAAAATTCAAAATAAGCTACATCTGTGATCTGTTTTACAAATTAATTTGAAATTTATTCTATAAAAGTTTAGAAGCAGTAACTTGCCTTTAAAAGTTATTGTAATTGAATAATATTTTAGTGCAATCATGACATGCATATATTGTGAGAGAACATCTTATTTAATAATGAGAGAATTTTGCTTGTCAAATATAGAAAAATTATTATATAATAATGAGCTAGAAAAAATAAATAATATAAAACTTTTATTAAATTTAAAAATATTTTTAACAAAGAAAAAAAATTCAAAATAATCTCAAGGCTATTTATATATAGCAAATATACTCTCTGCATATCACATTGTCCCAATTTAGTCATTCAATTATACAAAATTTATTCAAAATAGTCTCTCATATTATAATTATAATATAAATTTGATCTCAATTTAGCTCCTCGTATTTACAAAATTGATCCCAATGAAACTATTTTGGATCAATTTTATATAGTTAATGTACTAAATTGGAGTAATGTTATACTCTGAGATAAAAATGTTTACATATGAATAAAGTCAAGGTTTTATTTTGAATTTAAACTGAGAGAAGTAGAAAATAATCACAATTATCCAACCTACATAATTTTCTTCATATCTAAATAAAACCTATATATTAAACTATTAATATAAAAACATAATGATCATAATGGAAGAAACTCTCTCATTTAAATAATTGTGAAGGGACTAAATCAGACAAAATGACAAACTCTTCTCTGACTAAGAAGCAATAATGCTCTATAGCTATCAAAGGACCATTGGTAGCAATTCTTTATGAATACCAATTAAGCATGTTTAAGAATCTGGCTGTCTAATCACCATTCCTAATTATTTGTTTTATATATCTTTGCTGGCAATCTAATCCTCGTGTGGAAAATCTCTTGGGATTGAAGCTGTGAACGTTGATGGAATTGCTGGTTACCACTCATTAGTTCAATATTTTATGGTTATAGGTTTCACAAATTAAAATTTATTACGTTCCTATTTGGAGTCGCATCAAATGAATTAATCTTATAAGAGGTGTTAGAGTTGTTTCAGGAAAAAAAAACTCATGAAATAATATTTACTCATCACCTGATTATTACTCTTTTTTGTTTTATCCGAGTTTTTCTGTGGATGACACTCTTGCAAAAATCATAAAACATACTAGAATGTGATAAAGCAAGAGTAAGAATAGATAAAGAATTGTGGTGAAAAGCTATGGAATTATGGCATTAAACTATAAAAATGCTCTTCAATCTCATGTTTATAGGGTTAGAAAGACTATAGAAGATGGTACTCCATATACGATTTGATTACTAAATATGTGGATGTAACTCTGTAGCAACACACAAATAACCATATCTAACATGGCCTTGGATGCCTCTGACGGGCATATGCTTTCAACAAGTGCTTTTGTTAAGTGTTTTTCGTAAATTACCTCTTTCCTGAGGTAGAGGTTGACCTAAAAACGCTTGGTTAGAAAATATTCGAAATGACCCTTTTTATTAGATTTAAATGAGAATTTGACTTTTAACAGAACACAATGGAGAAAAAAGATTCATGTAATCGACCCCATGTAGTGGGACAAAGGCTTGATGTTATTGTGCCTCTTTCCTAAGGTGTCAGTTAAGTGAGTGTAGTCGTTATTATTGAGTAGTAATATATATGCATCTTCTAATGATTGAGTGAGTGGTCATTTGGCAGAGGTGAGTTCCCTCACGAGAGCGAGTTTTTCTAGGTTTCACTCTTTTTAGGGGAGTGACCTAATATGACAAACAAATTTGTGGTGAATGGCTTCCTTTTGTTAGAGCTTCTTGGAGGTGAGTATCAATATTCAATCCATTAATGAGATTCCTTAGTTCCTATGACGTGAGCACATGTTGGTTTTGTATTCACAATTATATATATGATATTTTTAACTAGTTAACCTCATTCATCTTCAAGCAGACAAAGATAGAGAATAAACAAACCATTGAAGCATGATAAGTAGCCATTTTCCAACTCATAAATCTAGAATTATATTTTAAATTATGCATTACAGCTAAACTAAAAATCAATATTTGAATCAGTAAAAATAAAAAACCTGAAAGTACAAAGGGATATGAGTTTTGCACAAATTAAAATAAAATCTTTGCAAACAAAATAAAACAATTATGATAAATGTTCAAAATTCAACTAATACAACTTACAATAGACTAAGTTCTTATAAATTTTTATACATTTTCATTTCTACCCTCCTACTAATTTTATTTTATATTTATCACCATGTGAATCAATATTATTCTTACTCTTAGACATCCATGAATAAATTTTATATTTTTTATTATAGTGTAAAAAATATAAAATTCAAGCTAATTTTTAAGCCTTCAAAATTGGAACACAGTCATTCCTTCTATAAAAATAAGTTTGAAAAATGGAAACTAAAGCAATCACTTTTTACCTAACAAAAGCTTGTACTAACTTTTGAAAATGTTCTATACACTTTCACCCACACAAGTGAATAATAAAGTAGCTCCTAAAGTTGAGCAAAAAACCCTGACCATTCCATCTTTTTAACAGCTAAATGCATGCATACTCACAATTAGCTGTTTGGGGACTTTAGAAGTCACTTTCTTCATTACATTCCTCTTAAATATTAAATTTATTGTGTTCAAAAGACTAAAAACAAGGGCTTGAAGCTATTTTGCATTGATTGGAAATAAACTTGAGAATTCTATTGTGTTAGATTTGAGCGCTTTCCCTATCCACATAAATTAAAAATTAAAAATTATGTTGAAATTAAGTTAGAAGAATTACCTAATTTATTATAATGATGATCATAATACAAGTTCTTTTTCAAAACTTCTGCTTTCGTGCATGATAAGATTAACTGAATATAAATTCCACTTAATTCAAGGAATAACAAAATTTCTTTTAGTTTTTTCTCTTTCTTATAACGAATTATCATTCCAAGCATTCAGGTGGATTATTTTGCACTTTTAATTGGCAAGCTATTTTTTACAAACTACCAGTTATACTTTGTAAAAGTATATTTCTGAAGAGTTGATTGATAAGTTTATATGATCCATATTTTGTTCATTTTGAGGGATTAATAGTTTGAATATTTTAATAAATAAACATCTATGACATAAGATCTCATAATAAGTTTCTCAACAATCTCATAGTAGAGTACGTGCATTAGGTCTCGAAAATATATTTGACAAATGGAGACAAAAAAATGTGCAGAGCAACCATGTTCAACTACAATACTATTTTGTCATCTAAATAAAAAGGTCCAATTACTTCAGTTGAATCTTGGAGTCTTCTGACCACTTTATAATCCTCCGAACAAAGCTAATCTTAAAAAAAAATACTTTCAATGTCAAATTAATTAACAGTAGGAGGGCACACGCATAAGTTCCGAAAAGAAAACATTCTAGTTGTCCCATGCTACTTGCACATCCTTATACTATTAGCCTTCTTATTAAAGTTATTCAAATGCATGAGATATGTCTATCACTCCTCCACAAGAAGACATTAATCCTTGGCAAATATGTTGGGAGAGGCAACTTAGCTATCTTCAAGGAGTGTAAATATTGGAAGCCCAAAAAACATAAATGAAACCTACTCTTCACCATGATCTTCTAGGCTAACCAATCTAAAATATTCAAGGATGCTAAAAACAGTTATCATATATGGACTAAATATGGGCCATCAACCGAAGGCCTTGGACAAAATATGGCCAATTTGCCATCAACCGAAGGCCCGTCTGATGTCCAACGAGCAGCCCATCAGGAATGGCCACTAGAGAATACTTTTACTTAAAGATGTCCTTCAGGCCGTTACCGACTCAGCTCTTCTTTGTGCACCCCATGCACATCGAGAACAATTAAGGTCCTATTTTGAATTACTTTTACTTGCAAAAAATATATTTATTTGGTGTAATTTTTAATTTTTGTCTTTTAAAAATACTTAAAAGAAATTTTAGGTATTTTTAAGAATACATATCTTCTACTTCATGTCAAAATATAAATAAAATAAAGTAAAACCAAAAATAAATTTGATCCTAAAGGGCTCTTAAGATTTTGTTTTGGGTCACTTTTATTTTTAGTTTTTATTTTTATTTTTACCAAACGTGTTCGTTTAGTATGTTTCTTTATTATTTTTACTTTTTCTCATAAAAAATAAATCATGTTATTTTAAAAAGAATCCATATTTGTTGATTATTGTGACTATCATCGCCTCCCTTGTTGGTGCTAATGCTCTAAGTGTCCATTTGGGATCACTTTTTAATTTATATTTTGAAATAAAATTCAATATATTGGATTTCTTAAAAATATATTATTTTTACACCAACAATAACAACATGATGCCTTTATCCCATTACGTGGGGTCGGCTACAAAAATCATTTTTCTTTATTGTGTCTTGTTAAGAGTTAAATTCTCATTTAAGTTTAATAAAGAAAGATCATTTCTAAGATTTTCTAAACAAATCCTTTTAGTTATACCTCTACCTTTGTTAACATAAATCAAATCTTATACATCTACTTTCATAACTGGGACATCGGAAGGTCGTCATTTTATGTGACCAAACCATCTAAAGTGACTCTCTCTAATATTATCTTCTTGCAGAGTTGCTTCAGCCTTTTCATTTATATTCTCATTTAGAATCTTATCTCTAAGAGTAAAGCCACTCATCCACCTGAGCATCCTCATATATGTAACACTTAACCTAATATTTTGCTTTTCTTTTAATTGCCAACTTTTGTACCATAAAGCATTGCAGGTCTCACCGCCATCTTATAGAATTTTCCATTAATTTTTAATGGGGATCTTCTATCACACAACAAGCCCGATGCATTCCTCCACCTCAACAACTTGAATTCTACTAATAATATCCCATCTATTTCACCATCACTCTAAAAAATAGATTCAATATCTAAAATATGTACTCTTATTAATGACCTAATTGCCCAAAGTCGCAATCCCCTCACTAGATCTTTTACTACTAAAATTACACTCCATATATTTGGTCTTAGATCAACTCAAGCGAAAACGTACCTTTAGACTCAAAGGTTGACTTCCATAATTTAAGTATACCCTCATCTCCCTCTCTAGTCTTATTAATAAGAAAAATAACATTAGCAAAAAGCATAAATAAGGGTACAACCTCTTCCAATGTCTAATGAGAACATCCATGACTAAAGAAAAAAGAGAAGGGCTTAAGGATAATCCTTAATGTTATACAACTAAAAAAATTATAAAAAAAATACTTGGTCAAACCACCTTGTGTTTGAACACAACAACTCTTACAACACATCTTTAGTGACTTGAATATAACCATTATTAACTATTTTCTTTTCTAGAACTCTAAATAACGCTTCTCTTTTAACTTTATCATATGCTTACTCTAAATAAAAAAATATCATATATAGATTATCTTTACACTAAAAAAAAAAACTTTTATTGACATATATATTAAGACATTTTTATTTAAGTGCCTTTAAAAATATTTATTAAGGCATATTCTAATTTGACGATAATAGACAGATTTGGCGCTAAGAGAAGCATCGTGTGATAAGTTTTCGTTCCTTCTTCTTGTTCTTTCATCCAGTGCATATTTAAATCAATTTGCCTCCTTCGCCAAATGTTTGTGGCTGGCGTGAATTCTCTTTGTCTTCTATTCCTAGTCGATCACTGCTGCTTCAATATTGGTAGTCAAGACCATCACATCAGATAATTTTATGTCATCTCAGCCCCGCGGTGAACTGACACTTCGGCAGCGAGCTTCGAGGCTCTTCCTCTTCATAGATCGCTTCTAATCTATGTCCCATCTTTTTTAGCGTTTCCGTTGGGACCTTCATAGATCCCTTCGGATCATCGGTGTTAGAGGAATAGGAGGATGGAGAGACGAAATCACACGGTTCTTATGGGATTTGATATTCTTTCGATTACGGTGATCCTATAAAACAAGGTCAGAAACTGCATAATTTAAGAGCATATGAATGTTTGAAAATTTTACAATTCAGAACTCCTAATTCAATCTTTTCACATATTTCTTCTTCTCCATGGCTCATAATCAAATATATTTGTTTCTTTCTTTATTTCATTCTCTAGGGTTCTTGAGGTTCTTTGTAATTTTTGAACGATCAACCCTTTACTCGCACCGAACACCCATAGTTTTTACAATACTGAAAGGTAAATCTTTCACTGATCTTTAAGTTTATTTTATTATTTGAATCGTTGCTTTTTTCTGGACGTTGGTTTTATTATAGTTCAATTCATTACTTTCTCTGTTTATATCGAAAAGGCTCACTTCTACTTGAGTGTTTATAGTTTGCATAAGTTGACTTATTTCAATTTTAACAACATTGCTTTGATTTTTTTTTTCCTGATGTTTTGGTATAAAGAATTCTATGCATTTAAAATACAAATTTCTACCTTGCAATTGAAATTTGGTAGGGAACAATGAACCAAAAATACCCTTACAATTGAAATTTATTCCAATGGCACTTCTCCCTTGGACCCTAGGCCATATAATAGTTTAAAAGGTAAATTTTGAGAATTTGAATTTAACTAAATCTTGATATTTAAATAGAATGTCTTCATTTTATGCTACTACACAAAATGGAAGAAATACTACCTTACATCCCCTCTTAATTTGTCAGAACAAATTCACTAGGAACCAATTTAATGCAAGCCATGAATGTAAAAACATTACTTTTTTAAAGTTATCAACATGATGAATACTCAAAGTATAAAAGAAGAACTAAAAGTGTTAGAACCCTTTTACCTTAAGAAATTATTGGTGAACTGCATATACGAACTTTCTTAAACAATTCATTTATCACCTAAGATAACAATTGAATAAGCTTTATGTTTAATAGTGGAAGGTAAAGGAGACATAGTTATAACATACTAGAATAAGGTTGTAATAAAAACCTTACATAGGTGTTTTTTTTTAACCTTACATAGGAGCTGAGTTGCCTCACAAAGCTTGAGAGGTTGGTTTGTTTGAAGTAATTTTGGAATGATATCTCTCGCAAATTATGGAGTTCAAGACATTAGATGATTCGTGGATGGATCATCAACAAGTAGATAAGTTTTTGAGACTCTATAGAGACCACCATCTGCCTATATTTTTCCATAAACAAAGTCGTAGGTTCAAAGCGACAAAAGAGCAATGGTCTTATTTCTCCTCTCAACCTATAGTTCCAACTTTTATCATAGTCCCCTCAAATATTCTCCATTTTTACTTCCCTCTCACTCAAACCTATGATGTACTTTATATGCATATACAAAGACTTGAAATTATAAAATATATGATGTTGGTGCTCCTTTCCAAAATGATGTCTTCTTATTATCTTCTTCTCCCAAGCAGTATATAAAGTGCAAAAAAAACATCATATATCCCAAAGGATTGTAAATCCAACAATTAAAGGAAAAGCATGTTTCTTTAAGATCAAGAAAATAAATTCACTCTAATTTTTTTTGTCTCCTTGCTTAATCACTTTTTTTATTTATAATGTAAATCAAAGAGTATACTTTCCACCCTTTTAATATGCATCCACTAGCTCTCATGGTTTCTAACATTCATTTATCTTTTGCTACATGAAGGTTCTAATATTGAAATGGATAGAAGATGGATGTATTGTTCAAGGAGTAACACAGCTTTTAAAGAAGGAGTTAAAATTTTTTCAAAATTTTGCATTCAATAATGGAAGTTTAAGTAGAATGATATTATGCCCATGTTTAGATTGTGGAAATGGCATTTGTAAGCCAAGAGATGATGTTGAAGCTCATTTATTTTAGAGAGGATTCAAACCTAGATATTACAATTGGACTGCTCATGGATAAACTTCATTTAGAAATGACATTGAATCACATTCCCTCATTGCTGGTGATGTTAATGATGACATGGAAGGGTTATTAAATGATGCACTTGGGTTTGAAAGAAATACTACAAATGAACAATATGAAACCAATAAACCAAATTCGGATGCTGCAAAGTTTTATAAGTTCATAAGTGACTTACAACAAGAATTATTTCCTGGATGTAAAAAGTTCTCAAAACTTGATTTTCTTATTAGGCTACTTCAATTTAAATGCCTTGGTAATTAGACTCAAAAAATCATTTGCTATGTTGCTTGACTTGCTAAGGGAAGCAATTTAAGATATTCATCTACCAAACTCTTATTATGAGACAAAGAAGATAATTCAAGATTTGGGCTTAAGTTATTAAAAAATATGATGTGTGTCACAATGATTATATTTTATATTGTGGTCTTCATGACTTAAAAAATAAATGTGATATTTGTAATGAGATAAGATGGATTGCAGCAGAAAACACTTCAAAAGATATATCAAGTAAAAAAGGTCATATAAAAAGTCATGTGGCACATCCCATTAACATCAAGATTGTAGAGATTATTCATATCATCTAAGACTACATCATATATGATATGCAAAAAAAAAGATCGTATAAAAGATGGTTGTATGAGGAATCCTGCTAACACTCCATCTTGGCAGCACTTAGACTACTAGGATAAAAACTTTACTACATATCCTAAAAATATACAATTCAGTTTAGCATCAGGTGGATTTAATCCATTTGGGACAATGATTTCAACTCATAGTACTTGGTTTGCTGTATTGATGTCATATAATTTTCCATCTAACTTGTGTATGAAACCACAATACATGATGCTTTCTTTGCTTATTCCTGGGCCAACTCAACCTAAAAATCATATTGATGTTTATTTACAAATGCTTATGGTTGAGTTAAGAGATTTATGAGAAATTTGTTTGCAGGCTTATGATGCACGTTCTAATGAGAATTTTCAAATGCGAGCTACATTATTATGGATTATAAATGAATTTTCATGTTATGCTAACTTATCATGTTATAGTATAAAAGGAAAGTTTCCATGCTCTATTTGTTAGGAGAATACATGTTCCTAGTGATTGCATTTCAGTCATAAGAGATATTATATGGGACATCACATGTCTTAGATCTTGTTCATCCTTAAAGAAAAGATACTCGATCTTTCAATGGTTGTGAATAACATGGGACAACACCATCACCTGTTAATGGATCCAAAATTGTTGAAATGTTAAGAAGTATAAATATGAAGTTTGGAAAGAAAACACCTGTTAATCCTAATTTGCCTTATAATTGGAAGATGTTTAGTATATTTTTCAAGTTATCGTATTGGAAAAAAAAAATCTTTTATGACATAACTTAGATGTTATGCATATTGAAAAGAATGTATGTGATAAACTTTTGGGTACACTAATGGATCTTGATGAAAAGAAGAAATGAGAATATGCCTTATGTTGCACCCTCATTATATCTTGTATGGACATACTTATTTATCTGCCACATGCTTTACTATGAACAAAAAATAAAAACAAATCCTCTGTATAGTTTTAAAAATTATTAAAGTGCCAAATGGATATGCATCTAATATTTCATGATAAGTGCAACTGAAACTGCTAAAAATACTTGGATTAAAGAGTCATGATCATCACATAATAAAGCAATAATTTCTTCTATTATTCTTAAGATGAGTCTTGCCTAAGTTAGTTCACTCTCCTCTAATTCGACTAAGTCATTATTTTCAAGGCTTGTGCTCTAAAGTTCTCTCCTAATTGGGCTTCTTAGATTAGAAAAAGAAATCACAATTACACTTTGCTAGCTTGAAAATATATTTCCTCCAAATTTTTTTTTATATCATGGTGTATTTAACAATTTACTTGGCCACTTAGGCAAGGATTGGAGCTCCTATATATTATCGTTGGATGTATCTTATTGAGATGTTAGTACTTATTTCATGTATCATTATTTCTTTTATCATATATAACTTTAATAAAAAAATTGATACCATTTATCAATCAAAGTTTTTAGATTTATGGGGAAATTAAAGTCATATGTTCGAAATAAAAATAATCCATAGGGATCAATTGTAGAAGGCTATAGTGCGTAGGAATGTTTAACTTAATACTCTTGATATTTTTCTAAGCATGTGGAAGCAAGACATAATTAACTTGGAAGAAATGAATTGGATGGGAATTTTCTAAATGAAGGACATAATATATTTGTAACAAATGGTCGTGCACTTGGAAGGAGAAAGGTCATGATCTTCAATGATGAGACACTTATAAAGAACATTGATATATCCATTTCAATTGTGAGGAAATAGAGCCATATGTAAGGTAAAAAAAAAAATATTAGTAGGATACATATTTTCATTTTTTATATAAATACTATTATTATATTCTTATAAATTTTATGATTATATACAGTGAACATTAATAGTTAAATAAATGATAAGACAAAAAAGGTCTCGCTAAGGAGAGCATGAAGCTAAAAGGGTGCATAATGAGGATTTTATTTCTTGGTTATCTAATAAGGTTAGTGTTACAATACTGACTGACTTTATATGTGATTTTTTTTAATTACTTCTACTTTGTTTTAATATATTTCTTTAATTGATCCATTGATGGAGGATACAATTTCTACTCATTTGAGGCGCTTGGCTAGAGGTCTGTCCAATGTTGTCATTCTCTGTAAGAAGTAACTTATAAATGGTTTTAGGTTTCATGTTGTAGATTTGATGAAAAAAAGAAAAAATCAAAATTGTGGAGTGATGGTTAAAGCTATAACTTGAAGCTTTGCTAGTGTCAAAGTTGATAATACTATTTCAAGTAACTTGAAATACTATGGGATCTTAAAAAATATAATTGAATTGGACTACAAAGTAGAGTGAAGTGTTGTTTTATTTGAAGGTGATTGGGTTTCTAAAGGAAAGAGACTGAAGGAGGATGAGGATGGCTTAATCTTGACTAATTTCA
The DNA here is from genome assembly GCF_001605985.2 of Dendrobium catenatum. NCBI lineage: Eukaryota > Viridiplantae > Streptophyta > Magnoliopsida > Asparagales > Orchidaceae > Dendrobium > Dendrobium catenatum. Next base: position 5,905 of record NW_021318794.1, on the reverse strand, counting down.
AAAAAATTAAATGACATCAAGAACCTTATGTGCTTTAGTTTTCAAGTTCAATAAGTCTTTTTATGCAGAAGATCCTATTGATCCTACATGAAATATTTTTGTTACAACATCACCAAGATATAATATTGATAATATTCACATAGACACTAATGTTGAGCACTACTTGAAAAGTTAGACTTCTACTCAATAGTATTTTATTAAAGATGAAATTCAGTGGACTAGAGATGAAGTTGATGATTACTAGAGTAATTGATTTGTGTACTATTTGTTTTATAATGTAAAAATATTTTCTTAATACTGATATCATTAGATCATTATATCAATCTATTTACTATGTAACATTTTTTTGTTTTATGTGTTTTTATATATGTTTATCTAAAGGTTACATTTAATTTTGATGTAGTGAACCTTACAATATTTTTCAATATTATACAATATTTTTCAATTTTTTAAGAAATGTCACCACACACCAAAACACATGTTAGAAATACATGATGCAGACAACAAAATGAAGTTGAAATAGATGTTTGAACAAATACCATTTAAAGTTCTGTTGGAGGTTTACCTCTTATTTAATATATTATCAAAACTTTCTATTCTTATTTTACATTTTCATTTATCTTACTTGCATGATATTAGTTTTAAGAAATTTTTTTCTTAGCAGGTAAAAGCAATGAGGAGTAAAAATGAAAAAGAGGTCCAACCTATATGTGTAGTATTTTTTTTTTTTTTGAATAAAGGATGCAATATGCATTAATAGAAAAAATAGAAATTACAGCAGGTTGTCCTTCTTAAACAAGTGAACAAAACTTGTAGGAAGTTCATATTCAACAAAGGAGTCCCAAAAGAAATTACCTAATAAAGCAAACTTGGCACAAAAATCTGACGTGTTATTACAGTTTCTAGGAGTATAAAGAAAAATGACATTATTGAAAACTTGTAAGAAAGAAAGGTCCGGCATCGTACCTTTATTAGTCTTCATGTTGATTGTATCTTGGAGCAATCTAATGATATTCACATTGTCTCCTTCAATGATTATTCCTTTGTATTCACAAAAATAATCTTGAATATAGCTTCCAAAAGAAAGTATAGCTTTTAGCTCCAGGTATGCAATATCCCAGTGTATTAATTTCCTACCGTAAGCATAGATCAATCATCCTTTGCAGTCTCTCAGCACACCTGCAATTCCCACCACATTGTTTCCAGCAAGAGCCGCATCAACGTTCAGTTTCATCCAACCATCGGGAGGGGGACACCAAGCTTTAGACATCATAGGCTGATTAGTGTTCCAGTTCCGCTCAATTGGATTTGACTGAATGTAAGAATCATGGGAGATGATTTCCGCAACTGTGTAAGCACTGGGAATTTCTGCTTTGCAGTGCTTAACCATATTCCTTGATCTCCAGCTGTAGTAAACCGCCAATGCATAGATCTTTGCCAATCCCTTATTAGCATTCTATTTCAAGTCCACAATGCAGTTATCTACACTTTGAAATGAAGGGACATTGAACCCACAAACATCTCAAATTTTGTAATAATTCATCAGTTTACTATATTTAGTTATCACATGGCCTGTATCTTCATTCTCCTGAAAACCTCTTGGACAAATAGAATTATTTGCTAGTCTTCTATAACATAACCAATCGTTTGTTGGTAATGATCCGTTCAATGCCCTCCACCAGAACAGATAGACTTCATGATTCAATTTAAGTTTTCTCAACCATGTATACTTGCTATAATTACTGTCAATCTGCACAGTGTTAGCTTCCGCACAAAAAGCTGCAATCGTTTTCCCAGTATTCGTACTAATCAATTCAATACTATCTTCTCTGTTATTCTCCCCTTTCTCCATTTGTTGAATCAGCTCAATCATATCTGTAGAAAAGAATTCAGTTAACCTTTCTAACTTCCACTTCCCTTCCTCATCCATAAGAAAAGAGACCTTCTTATCAGCAATATCAGACGTATTATACGTAGCAGGCCACTTACTAAGGCATCTGTCCAATATCCAGTTACCAGCAGTTATATTAATGCTATGACCATTATTTACCTGCCATCTAACAATTGGTCTTAGGTAACTAATACCATCTTTAATAATCTTCCATGCTGTTGTAGCTCCTCTTTTCACTCCATCCTCCCAAATTCTGTCACCAAACTTGTTATGTAGGATTTTGTAGAATAGAGAATTATTATTCTGTAGAAACATCGACGCAATTCTTGCTCTTAACGGACCCTGTCTCCCTGTAGCTCCATGGATACCAAATCCCCCCAAGCTAGTGGGAAGACACAGAGTGTCCCAAGCAATATAGTGCAAGCCTTGTTTGCTATTTTCTTCGTTCCAAAGAAAATTCCTACATAATTTATCAATTTTCATCAAAAATGCTTTTAGGAATGAGTGAGTGAGCTACCTGGTAGGAAATCATGTTCGAGTAGGCTGTTTTGATAAGCAGCAATTTGCCAGCCAGAGATAACCACCTCGCTCCCCAAGAATTGAGTCTACACATTGCTTTCTCAATGGTGCTGTTGTAGTCTTCCGCCTTCATCCCTCTTACAACCAACTTAATACCCAAGTAATAGAATTCTTTAACCTCTTTGTATCCCACAATTTTGTTCAGTTTACTTCTTCTCTTCTTAGAAACTTTCCTGCCATATAGAATCTTGATTTCTGAGAATTTATAGCTTGGCCTGTCCAGTTCCAAAAACTTTTGAAAACTTTCTTTAGCATTCTCACAATTTTATTGTACGCCTCAGTAATCACCAAGACATCATCAGCAAATAGTAAGTGTGTGATCTTATCAGCATTCATTGCTATTCTCATTCACAATTGCCTCTTGTGTTTATTGAGAGCTTTAGATAGAAGATCAGAACAAATATTGAACAAGCTTGGAGACAACGGACACCCCTGTCTGAACCCGCACTGTGCTTTTATCCATTCGATTCTTCTACCATTGATTACTATAGAAAATTTGGGGTTCGAAACACACTGCATTATCCAATTTGATAATCTCTCTGGAAATCCTGTTAGCTTCAACACTTGTTTCAACGTTTCCCAGCACATACAATCGTATGCTTGCTCCATGTCAAGTTTCATGAGAAAATAACTAGGTTTCACCACCGATGTCTTCATCTTGCAAACAATCTCCTGGGCAATCAAACAGTTATCTGAGATGCTCCTTCCCGGCACAAAAGCTCCTTGGTATTCAGAAATTACATCCGGGAGGCAATTCTTAAATCTATTAAGAATCATATCGTTTGACAGAAATAAATTGGCCTGAATTTAGAACATTCCTTCGCATTTTGGATCTTTAGAATTAGAACAACCGCTGTTTCCTTCCATTGCTCCGGCATTTCCCCTGTTTTGTAAAATTCTTCAATAGCATTCCAAGTGGTTCCTTCCACAATATTCCAATAATTCTTGAAGAAATATGCCTTAGCACCATCTGCTCCAGGTGATTTATTGTTTCCCATATTATTAAGAGCTATTTCCAACTCTTCTTTAGTGAAATCAGATTCCAGAATTATATTAACCCCACTTTGAATTCAATCAGAACTTTTGAAACTGGGCCAATTCCTCAATTCATAAATTCTTTTGCCCCACTTCTTAGAGAAAAAATTCTCCATAATTTTGTGAATTTCATCTTGGTTTGAAACCAAAGTTCCATCTTCCCTAACAATTTGCAGAATTGGATTGCTTTTCTTCTTTGCAATAACATAGGTATGATAATATCTAGTATTCTTCTCCCCCTCTTCCATCCATTGACATTTAGCTCGCTGTCTCCACCACGTAGCAATTTTGGCTAGATTTTAAATTCAGCAACTTTACTTCTCAAGAGATTAAGATTTACATGGCTTAAACCTCTGTCAGCAGCTTCTTTGTTCTGTAAATCCAGTATCTCCTGTTTAAGCAATTGATTCCTCAAGTTCGTCTCTTTTAACTTGTTTTTACTCCAAAAGAACAGATTTTTCAGGGATCTTTTGATCTCCCTTTATAAAAATTCATTTGCATTACCAAAGTTTTTCTTATTCCAAGCTTTGGTTATGATGCCTTTAGCAGCCTCAAACGAGCACCGAATATTTTCAAACCTGGTCTCTTTAATGTTCCGCCTTGATTTCTTAACTAACTGGAGTAGAACAGAACAGTGATCCGATGAAATTCTTGGAAGATGCTTAATAACTGCATTGGAAAAATCCATAATAGGTTTAGAATTTAACCAAATTCTATCTAATCTTTCCCAAATTCTTGCAAGGCCCTCTTTATTGTTGCACCACGTGTAATTGAGACCATTAAACCCAATGTCATGGTAGTCATTATTCATCATAAACTCCTTCATTTCTAGTGGGCCTTGAGAGAAGACAGTTTTTCCCTCTAAGCTTTTCAATGCTGTTCACCATGCAATTAAAATCTCCACCAACAATGCATGGCTCTTCACAGTTCATATTTTCTTCTATCAATTTCAACATATTTATTCTTTCATACAGGTTTTTATTACCATACAGAATGCACATTTTGACAGAAATGCCTTTCGGAGTGATAAGCTCACCAATAATACATTGCCTGGAAGAAATGATTACCTTGAACGATGTTGTTTTATACTTCCACAGGACCAGAATTCCTCCTGAAGTACCAGACGCTGCTTCATGGTAGAATTCCCAATCATTCCCCACCATTTTTCTGACATCCTCCTCATCCAAATTTTCCATTTTAGTTTCTAGCAAGCCAATAAAAAACAAACTGTTTTCCACTATCATGTTTCTCAGATAATGGGAGGCAGATTTCTTTTTTCCTCCCCTACAGTTCCAAAATAACATTGAAGACATTTAATTGAGTTTTGGGTTTAAGGTCCCCACCTTATCAGTTCCTCCTTCACCTTTCCTTGTTATGTTTTTCCCCTTAATGGGTCCTAGCATTTTCATTTCTTTAGCAAGCTTTGTTTTTCCACTAGAAACCTTAGATATCACCATGTTGTTTTCCACCAATTCTCTGATTGTAGGCTGTTTTATTTCCAACACCTCCCTACTATTATCAACTTGTATTTCCTCCTTTTAATTCAGTAAATTCTCTAGCTGATCTACATCAACTTCATCCAAAATTTCAAATGGATTACTTGTGAGGGCCAATTCCCGATCTACTCTGTTTTCGTTTCTTTCCAGAAAAAATTCAGCCTTTTCTCCATTCTTGCCAATCTGATCATGGTTTTCAAATTCTTTAGTCTCAAAGACCTCTACATTATCACTGATTATTTCTCCTTCTTCAATAAACGGAATTTCCTGAGGCTGAAGTGCAGAGTGTATTTCCGTCTCATTACCATTTTGTGATTCTGAAATTTCTTTCTCAACAGGCTTTGATGTAACTTTCCAACTGTTGTAGTTTTGAGTCTTCTTAGCAATTGTTTTCCTTGCCACCTCCTTCTTGTACACTGTATTTTGATTTTTCCTCCTATTGTTGACCAACACCCATGGTCCATAAGCCTTACTTTCTTCCTGAGCTTTAAACTGCTTCGAATCCTTAGTCTCCAGCACAGATATTCTATTCTCCATAGGTTCTGCTCTTTTACAATCTTCTTTGACGTGACCAATTTTACCACAATCAAAATAGAAATTTGAAATTCTCTCAAATTCAAATTTTTTTAAAAATCTTCCTCCCATGATTTGCACCCATACACCAGTTGGTAATTTCTGATCAAGCTTTATTCGAACACAGACCCTGGCGAATTCTCTTCTACCCCAATTGAACATGTTGCCATCTAACCTTAAAGGTGTTCCCACCCTTGATGCAATTCTTGCTATATTATTTTCATCCCAGAATTATAGCGGCAGTTGATGCATTCGGATCCATATAGGTGATGTAAGTCCTTCCACAGAAGACTATGAAAATTCCGGAGACCATCTTTCCAATCCAATGATG
>NW_021318793.1:246241-325439 GCF_001605985.2 Dendrobium catenatum | reverse complement strand
ATTAAAAACTAAAGTTTGTTATGGTGGAGCTTGGTAACCTTCTCTTATAGATTTTGATTCTACAGTAAATTACTAAATCAATAAATAAATCCATTAGTTATTATAATTAGTATTTCAGTTACTTATACTACTTCAAACATTGTATTCATATGGGTTGTAGTTTTGTATTTGTGGGTAAAAATTCTTATAGATATCTTTTTATGTATATGTTTAAAAATTTATAGGAACATGTATACTGGTTATAAGATGATACCATACTGGGTACCGTAAATCAGCATATATGCATGCATTTTAATTTCTATAATGACTGGTAAGCCAAACTTTTATTTCCATCATGGGTAAGGTAGCTGAGTCTCTATTATGCTCGAGGGATGCTACATTTTTTACTTTAGATAGGGCTATTATACTGCCAAAATTTCTAAGAAAATTTAGTTGGTTAAATTAAACAAGATTAAATTTAAAGTTCATAGTGAGTCTTCTCACTAGTTGCATTGAAATTAAAAGTAAAAATTACTCATATTTAGACATAGATTTTGGAGTCTAATTCGTCATTTGATCTCTTATAGAAGTTAACCTATCAAGCAGTACATCTAAGGTAATTGATTATGCATTTAGGATTTTTAGCTGGAAACTCATTCCAAGAAAGTATAAGTCAAGGTTGTAAACACCACTTCAGTCTTTACACATTCATATTCAATTCTTTCAAAATTAAAAATCTAAAATTTAAATTAAGTGGACAACTAAATAATTTATAATCTAAATCTTATATATAAAATCTTGTTAGTCCAAATGTTTATTTAGATCCATTTATTTGAAAATTTTTAATAATGACTTTAATCAAGATTATTCTCTCAGGAGAAGTAATTAACCATAGGAACTTAGCCCTATAGGGAGTCTACGAATCGGAATAAAATAAAGTCTATATTAGTTTCTTTCTAAAGTAGGGGAATGATTTGTGTAACGTAGTTCTATGCTTAATATTGAAATGATAAGTGAATATTTCTTTTATCCTCTCGGGAAAATTGAATATTCCCTACACTGTATTCAATATTTAATGGAAAGTTCCACTTCTTAAATTCATAGTGAAATATTTGTCTATCCTTAGGGAAGATTATCTAAAATAACCTCTCTCCTATAAATAATTCACTCATAAGTCCCTCAACAACTAACCATGTTCTTCCAAACTCTTTAGAACCTTCCCTGGGATCATATTTCTTAGTCCCTATGTGAAATGGATGATTGCCTTGGCTCAGGTGTCAAGATCCAAGCCTTCATTAAATTTTATCTCACCTATTAAACACCCTGCTACCCTTGAGAAAAAGTTTGTTCAATCACTTTCGCTAGTCTCCTAGTAAACTCCCTAGCTCTCCTATAGCTCTTATTGCCCATCCATAGTTCAAGAAACCTTCAAACACTCAAGAGAGAGAGAGAGAAAGAAGGGGATATAAATCTTTTGATCTAGTGCAAATTTACTTATAGAGCCTTCTAGTGAGTTGAAGAGAGTTCTTCAAGCAATTCATAGAGTCTAGGATCTTGCAAATACAACCACTAGTTAGTTAGTTTTATCCACTTGAAATTTTAAATTCAACTTGAAAATAAATAAAAATTTAAATGCATAGAGCCTCCAAACTTCAAGGATTGAAATTTTATAGTGCCAGAATCCTCTATTATAAATTTCTTCAAATTTGGGTTGTTGGATTAAATGTTATAAGCATTTTATATTTGTATTTCATTTTTTTGAACAATAAAAGTTCATGTGATATGGAAAATCTAATTATGTGTGTGTTGGGCTCTGATGGCATAGGTCATCTTCAATGGAATGATGTTCCAGAAAATATTCAAGCTCATTCCATGTTATCCATTCTACATGCAAACCTGGCTCAATCCTGACCATTCATATGTCCTTTGGTGAATATGATAGTCGATTCGGCACGCTAATGTATTTAAATGGATCATCACCATCACGTTGCATATCTAAAGCCCACTATCATACCTCTAATGATTGGAAATGTGCTTTCCTGTTAATGTTGGCTGACTTTTTTATATAAAATGAATCAAAAAGTTCATTTAAATACATAAAACTTTGGAAAAATTATAGAAAATCCAAATTAACTCCAAATAGAGTGATCTTCTACTTATTAGAAAGAGCTTTATTCTTACTTTATTTTAAAATAATTTCTAACAAAATTTTGACCAATAAATCTTCGGAGAATTAAATATTAAATATTTTTTATTTTATTGATTTTCTCTAGATCCAATGGTCCAATTGAGATCAATTTTTAGGGGTTGATTCTTGAGCAACTTAATCACTTCCAATAATTTTCAAATGTTATGAAGAGCTTTTTATTTTTATAAGTTAAAATTTTGAATTCATCTGATCATTTTGGACAAATAACTTTAAAAATTCATAACTATTGAAGTATTTAAAAATTTAATATAATTTTTTTTGTGGTATGTTTATAATTATGCAAAGATTAGCTTGCCACTGATTTCACTCAAATCCAGTAAGTAAAACTCATATAATAAGTTATCAAAGCTATAGAGCTCTAATTATGTAATTACCTATGTTTTAAATTTCACTACAATTTTTTTGGGAAACCCATAGTTAGGCCTACTCATTAATAAAATTAAAATTTTATAAGGTCCTTAAAGGGGACCTTCAACTCTCTACTACTCAAAATTAAAGAGCTACAAAAAGGTCAAAAAAATCCTACGAGGTAATGGTCCCCTATAGAATAAATAACAAAACCACCTAATAACATTATAGGGCTGCAAGTAGACAACACCCAAAAAAGAGAGAAGAAAATGCAGGCATTGAGCACATTCTTCCTACAAAAATTACCCTATCCTCCACAAAAAAATCCTTTCCAATAACCTACAATAGATCATGAATACAAGAGGAAAACAAATATAGGAAACCAATGAAATAACATAAAGGAAAATAATTAATTAAGAGAATATTACCATTAGATTTTTCTAAAAAAGAGGTGGAGATAATCTCTTTGGAAGAAATGAACAATAACATGTTAATAGAAATCATGATGCTAGCCAAAAAAAGAGTGACTATAAAAAGAATACAGGAAAGACCAACACTTGGCATGGAAAACCACAAAAACCAACTTATACAAATTGTGGCCATCCAAAAGCAATAAAAAGCTATACTCCAATTAATAAAGGTAAACCCAAGCAGTATTAAAGGAGAAACAAAACCCAACAAACATCCCCAGTAGACCAAAAATATTGTTCAACTGTTGCATTATTTGACCCCTAGTTTGAGATTTTGATGATAAAAATAATGTTGATTGAATTATCCTATACTTATTAAATATTTTGAATGTTACTATTGTCTATGAGTATTAACATTTTAGGGAGACCACACACTTCTAAAGACAACGAAAGACTTGAGACTGGGTAGAATAGGATATAAAAGACTCAATGACTTTGCATTTTCTTAATTTTTTTATTTCTTGAGTCTGGTCACAAAATGTGTATGTAAACTGAGTAACCATGCATACCCATAGGGGGAGACTTTTTTTAAAGAATTTTTTTTTATGTTGATCATACTATACAATTTTAAATCATACTATACAATACAGTATGGCTTAATGGATATATTATGTGAACTAATCATACTGTATGATTCATTTTTAACCCAAAACCCTAGCCGCCAGATTAATTTAAGCAAGTTTTTAATATTTGAATTTTTAACTAATCATACTATATGATCCAATCGTATTGTATGAATATTTGAATCACCTACTAAAATTATCCCCCATGATTAGTTAATTAAGTCAAGGATTAATTAATGATTGGTGAATGTACTGTACAACCCTATTCATACCGTATGATGAATTGAGCCTATTTTTAGTCATCCTGATGATCATACTTGATGAAACCTTAATTTTTAAAATACTTTTGTTATATGATGTATATTTCATATATGACAACCTAAATATTTTAATTAATCATAATGTATGAGTTGGAGCATACCGGATGATGATTAAAGTTAAATTTTGGTAATCCCAGCATTCATCCTATATGAATAGAAGAAATATAGTATATCATATTGGACGATGTTCATATTATACTGTATGATATATTGGACAATTATTGCCTATTTGTACTCGTTCATACCAAGACAAAAGCTATTTTGAAAAGACGAAACTATATGACCTGTGATCATACTGTACAAATACAAATGGCTAAATTAATTTTTTGTAGGGTTTTTTGAAGCATTATATATATTCAATGATTTTGCTTTTTGAAAGAGAAAGAGGAATGTGACAAAGGAAGAGAACTCCTAAAAGGGTGCTTCTTGAAAATATTTAGGGCTTATGAGAGGAAGAAGAAGGTGATTTTATGAGTGTGGGAGAAGGCGTGTGAGGGGATTGCATGGTTGCTCCAAGCCTGCTACATGCTTACTCCTCTAATGGCCCACGTAAGTCTTGTGGGAGCTCTCTAAGGGGGAGAACCTTCAAGGTCCACATCCTCAATGGTCCAGTGCCTTCACCAGAAGGGAGAAACATGAGAAGGTCCATTTTCATCACCAGGAGGGTGACATAGCATCTGACACTCTGCCACACCAGTGAAGGAGAAAGTGAGTTTGTGTAAAGGCTTCCCTACCTTGCTGTGGGAGCAGAAGGAAACTTACTTTTGAGTAGTGCAAATCCCAAAGTAGAAGACTCTGGAGAGTGGCATAGGTCAAGTGACCGACCCACTATAAAACTTATGGTGTACTTTTTCCATTTATCATATTTTATTTTTCTTGCATTTAACATTACTATAACAGCTTGGTGAAAATTTGATTTTAGTTTTTTGTTGTGCGATTTAAAATTTCATCACCACTGTTACAATTGTCTTTTAATCACTAACTTTTGCTTATAATTAGTTAAGTCGTCTTTTACAATTCACAAAAAAATAGAACTCCTATTTAGGCTTTAATTTTTTATTTAAAAAAATACCAATTCATCCCCCTCTTGGTGCATCTAGTACTTTAAATGAGCAACACCATAGAGATCAAATAATTAACCCAAGCATCAACCCCAAAATTATATCACAACATCCACACCTACCTGATACAAAAATAAGTAGCACCAAAAAATCACAACCAAAGGAATTAGCTAAAAGAAGACAATCTAATGCCTGGAACCAAATAAAGGAATATAATAAGCCAGGACTGTAGTGAGGAAACTCGCAAAACAAATAGGGCCAAAAGAGCTCAGGAAGATAACCCAATAACAACCATCATGATGAAAACCTCAATGCCACTCAATTATAAACCCATACTTGTTTTTTTTTTTTTTTTTTGAAGAGAGCAATAAATGCATTTATAAAATCAAAAAAGTCACAAGAAAGGACCCATACTTGTTCAGGCTTAAGAAACTGTAGTAGACTTGAGCAAAAGATAAAAACCTCAGGCAATAGGCCATCATAATAAAAATTGTAGGAGAATTACATATTTAGATCCCATCAAAAAGCCAACTGAGAAAGGAAAAAATATAAATGTAATTGAGAACAACCAAAAAGAAATCCAACCAAGGGGACCAACCCAAATCCCAATTGATAATAACCCCCAGATATTAGAAAAACCCCAAAAATACAACCAATTAGGCCAACAAAGCCAACTTGAACTTAATATCAAACAGCGCAGTCAACCCATTAAGAAACTCCTAGGAATAGAAGAGCAACAAGAGGGGTTTAAATCAGGGTACATAATAAAATTATATTTTTTAGAAGTTAGAGAAAGAAGTTAGAGAGAGGTTTGCGAAAAAAAGTGGATTCAACATGATTTTTTAAATATCAGCATTCTTGGGTTTTCCAGCAACAAGATAATGGTGAAGGAGGGTCACTGACAATTTCTGGCTGGTGGTCCATTAGATGTTTGAAGATTGCTTTGGGGATTGCTCAGATTTTGGTTCGATGATTTTTGTTGTCGCCTCCAGCATTTGGTGATGGAGTTCCTAGTATTTCTCAAGGATCGAAACCAAAGGTTAGAACGGGTATGCCACTGATTATAAATGAAGGAGGACTGCTATCTTATAAAAATACTCCTGATGTAGTCGGTAAGGGAAAGAATGTTTTAGATGAAGAAACATTGAAGATTCAATTTAAAACTGGAATGTTGTCTAGAAGATTCTTGGATTCAGACTCAAATGATGAGGCTTCTCCGTCATCAAAGCAATGTTCTAAAAGGCTTGATGATAACTTAAGGGTGGAGGAAGGCTGTGTTATATAAAAATCTATTGCTGATACAAATGATTTGATCCATGAAGTTGACTCTAAAACTATGAAAGATTCGACAAGCTTGATAAAGGAGAATGCTGTAGATAATGAATTCTTTGATCAAATTAAAAAATCTAATTTGATAATGGTTCGAGAATGTAACCCATGGGACTTTGGAATGTGTTCTGGAATCCATAATGAAATTCTAGTAAGAATGATGAATTAAAACTAGAAAAATGCTTTGATTAATAAAGAAGATATTAAGGATTCAAAGCTGGAGTTGGGAGATTTCTTATTAGAAGATGGTGCTTCAGTTAAATTGCATGTTGAGAAGGAGTTGGAAAACACTAGAAAGCTTCAAAACTCATTAGTAGTGAAAATTTTTGGAGGTAATGTCCCTTTCCCTATAGTAAGTAAAGAATTAAGGAGGCAATGGTCTTCTTTTGGGAAATTTCATCTTACTATGCTCGATTTGGACTGGGTTCTATGTTCATTCTATGAAGTAGAAACATTGGAAGTTGTCTTATCCAATGGTCCTTTGTTTTTCAATGGACAAATTATTGGTATGGACAAATGGACGCCAAATTTCTCTCCCAATTATTTAAAAGGTTTAACCGCTCCAATATGGGTTAGGAAGCCTAACCTCCCACTTCAATGTTGGGATGAAATCAATATTTGCATAAGTGCTTCGATGATTAGGAAATCTTACATGATTGATGGGAACATGTTTCAATGGGAAAGAAGGGAGTTTCGGAGGATTTGTGTTCTAATCAAATTGGATGCTCAATTGCCTCTTGAGTATGGGTTGAAGGGGGTTGAATGGAGCACTGGAAAATTCTTCCAAATATTAGAATATGAAAGGACTCCAAACTTTTGTTTTGGTTGTGAAAAAATTGGGCACATGAAAAAAGACTGCTTAGAAAATAAAATGGGAGGTAACACCATTTCAAAAGAATTTGTCAATACTCTTAAGTTAAGGGAGGAAGCCAGTTAAACAGAAAAAAATCTCAGGCAAGCTGAGACTCCAAATGTTACTAATGAAGGTTATTGCCCATGGTTGCTAGTGAACTATGGGAAAAGAAGAAATAAAAACTTAGGGTTTAGAAAAAATAACCCATGGAGCAAGGATGAATTGATGAGTAAAAATGCTGATTTAGTCTCAGAAAAATGAAAGAAAAGCCTGGTTGATGCTGAGAAGTACATATGGAAAGAGGTTGTCTCGAATCATACAGGGAAATCAAGTCAACCTGAAAGTTCTGAGAAGGATGCAATGAGGAAACATTTGAGGTTGCAGCTTCAGAAGTTACTAAAACTAATGGTATGTCTTCCAATATGTCTTATGTTGTATTTATGAATAAATTCAATATTCTAGATGGTTTTGTGGAGGAAGAACAGATAGTAAGTATTGAGGATAATGTGGTGACTGATAAACTGGAAGATTTGTGTGAAGCCATTAATGTAGCATAATTCATCCCCAATGTTAATATGGAGGAAATGAAGGTGGCTGAGATGGAAGGTGACTCCTCTAATGTTAAGAGGAAAGGTTCCAAACAACTTAAAGGTCTAGGACCAATTAATTTGGCCCCTAGGAGTAGGAGAGCTGAAGGAGATGGTAAAGATAAGTTGGGGACTTTATCCCCTCTTATTCAATGACTTCTTCCATTGCTTTTTGAAATTATAGAGGAGCTAGGAAGAAAAAGGCCTCTTTATAATTGAAGGAGGTTGTGAAAGAGCATGGGATTTTTTTTTTATTGGTTTACTTGAAACCAAAATTTCTAACTTTGATAGAAGGGATGTAGATTAACTGATTGGTACATAATGGGAATTCTTTCATGTTTCTTCAAAAGGATTGTTTGGTGGTATTCTTGTGTTATGGAAGGCTAGCTTTGCAAAATTTCAGATTTTGGAATTTTCTTCCCAATTTATTATTGATGATTTGGAAGATCCTAGTAGAGGCATATGGAGGATTTCTTCAATATATGGTAATAAGGATGTTTCCAAAAAAGAAGGCTTCAGAAGAGGTTGGAGGTTGGAATTCTATTCCTCCAAAGAAGTGCATATGGTTTTGGGAGGAGACTTTAATTGTATTCTTTCTAAAGAGAACAAGAGGGGAGCGAAAAGATTATTTTTTTCCCTTGGACCAATGGTGATGAAATGTTTTCTAGCTTATAATGACTTCCATGAAGTTGGATAAGTGGGTCCAAAGTTTACTTGGTGTAATAACAAAACAGGGGTGGATCAGATACTAAAAAGACTAGATAGATGGTTCTTAAATTTGGCTACATTGAATTCAGCTCACAGGTTGGTGGTGAGGCACTTGGCTCGGGTAGCTTCATATCAAGGCCCAATTATATTAAATCTCTTGATTCAGCAGTTAGCTAGGAAGGTGTTCAGATTTGAAGAGGTTTGGGCTTCCAATAAGGCATCAGTTGTTGTAGTGTGAGGGATATGAAAGAAAAAATTTGTTGGAAGCTTCTCTTAGATTTTGAACTGTAAAATGGAGAAAGCTTTCAAGGCTCTTTCTTATTGGAGCAAAGCAAAACACAAAAGTCTTGTTTTAGAAAAGGATGAACTATTGAAGCAAATTGAAGATATATGGACAAAAGAAGCAAATGAAGGTGGTCTTTCAGAGGAGGGTAGTTGGTCTATAAAAGTAAAAGTGTGTGAGATTAATTCAACACTTGCTCGGCTGGATACTTGGTGGAGGCAAAGAGCTAAGGTGAAGTGGATGGTGGAGGGAGATCAAAATTCTAAATTCTTTTAAGCCTTTGCTTTGGGTAGAAGAAATTTTAATTTTATTGCTAAGATTAAAAATGAAAATGGAGAGATTATGGAGGAGCAACAACAAATAGAGGAAGTGTTGGTTCAATTTTTCAAAAATAGTTCGAAGAATAGAGTTTGCAAGCTGGATGATTGGCCAAGCCTGTAGAGAATGCTAGATGATGGAGACGAAGATATATTAAACAAGGCTTTCTCAATTGAAGAAATGGAAACAATGATCACGGTTAGTGGAAACAAAATATCCCCAAGTAATGATGGCATTACATTTTCCTTCTTTAAAGCATATTGGGAGATAACTAAATATGACTTATGGAATGCTATCAATAATTTCTTTCAAATGGCTGTTATGGATTCAAAATGGAAGGAAACAATTATTGTGCTTATTTCAAAAGTAAGCAACCCTTTGACTCCGTCTAATTTAAAACCGATTAGATTATGCAACTTGGTTTATAAATTGGTGGCAAAGATTGTAATGAATAGGATGTCTCCTTTTATTCCTAAACTTATATCAGAATATCAAGCTGCTTTTATGAAAGGAAGATCCTTATCAGACCATGTATTGGTAGCTCAAGAGATAATGCATAAATTCAGAAATTCTCATTCCTCCAAAGGTTTTGTTTCCTTTGAAATCGTTATGGTGCAGGCATACTATTTGATGTGATGGCAAACATTGGAGAATGCTATGGTTTATTTTCGATTTCCGTCAGGTTTTTCTAATCTGATTTTGGAGTGTGTAAAGGATTCTAAATTCTTCATTTTGATTAATGGAAATCTTTTGAATTTGATAAGTGGAAAGAGTGGATTTAGACAAGGATGTCACTTGTTCCCATTTCTTTTTATTTTATGCTCCCAATTGTTGCTAATGCTTTTAAACAAAGAGAAGATTATATTGGTGTGCGTTGTGTGTAAACAGACCTAGAATTTCTCATTTGTTATATGTGTATGATGTGATTATCTTCTCAAAAAATAATATGAAGGCAGTCAAGGGGATTCAAAAAATTCTAGAAAACTTTGGTGGATGGTCAGGATAAAGGATTAATACCAATAAATCTTGCATGAATTTTGGTAAAATGGTTAATTGAAGGAGGAAGAAGATATCTTGATTTATGGGGTTCACACTAGTGAAGGAGTTGTCTTACCTTGGAGTCAAGCTGGCATTGAGAAGATTATTAAGAGAAGACTTTCATTTTATCATTGAGAAGGCATTAAGAATAACTAATGTTTCGGCAGGGAATTTTATTTCCTTACCTGGTAATATTTTACTTACTAAATCTATTTTTCTTGCTTACACTATTTTCCATTGTACCAACTCTTTGGTTTCGAATAGTATCTTTGAAGAGGTAAACAAGATTTGTAAAAGCTTCATTTGTAATAAAGCAAATGGGATACATGGTATTCATTTTGTCAATTGGGAAACAATGTGTTTACCAATAAAATGGGGAGGTAGAGCTCTTCACTCTTGCTCGAGCAAAGTGGGACCATTGAGAGCTAAATTAGCTTGGAAGTATGTGAATGACAAAGATTCTTTAATTCATAAAGTGTTATATCTGAAATATGGAGATTTTTGGGATAATAACACAAGGAGAACGGGTTCATCATCTTGGAGAATCATCAAGGATGGAGGTAAATCTCTTAGGCCTCTAATTAGATTCAATATTGCTAATGGAGAGGATATTGATGTATTCAATTACACTAGGATATTGGATAAAAGTATTTGAAAATTGCCAACTTTTGTCATCCCTAATGATAGCAGTAGTTTTTCTGTCTCAAATTTCATTTCTAACGGTAGCTAGAATGAGGAGGAGTTAAGGAAGTATGTGGGAACTGATCTAGTAAGCTTGATCTCTCAAGTAAAAAAAAATTTTGATATGGAGGACGATAAGATGGAATTGATATATAAAAAAATAGGAAAATCCATTTCTTCTATGGTGTTTGGGATGTCGGTAATGCACATAGATATACATCAATTATGGAGTTGGATTAGAAAAAGCAATTTGAATCCAAAAGTGGAAACATTATGGTGGAGGATTTTTAACAAAGAACTGCCTACTGCTCAATTTCTTTGATATAGAAGATTACAAAGGGAGGAAAATTGCCCAAGGGGCTATAATGAAATATAGATTGAAGACCATGTGGCTGTTAGATGTGAAAAGCTGAAGGATGTGTTAACTCGGCTATGCAGAAGGGGATTTACTTATTCGAGAGCTGATTCATTAATAGATTGTTGTATTTTGGCTTTCTAAAAAATCTCCTTTCATGGTTAATTTGTACTGTAGTGTGGTGTTCCTTATATGGAAGTAAAGGAATAAGTTGGTTCATAATGTTGGTGAGGACAGCTCTTTGATTATTACAGCTAATGCATTGAGCTTTGCTTCTATATCAGCTGACATAATTGGTTAATTCTTGGGTATATGGGCTGCCAACTTGTCTCCTAGATTGTCCAATGTGCATTGGTATCCTCCTCCACTCGATTGGTTAAAGGTAAATGTGGATGCAACTCTTCTTTCTTCTTATAAAGCTGGAATAGGAGGGTTGTTTTGGGATTACAAAGAAAAACTTCTATTAGCTTTTGGAAAAACATTAATTCATTGGGATATTTCTTCTTTGGAGCTTTTGGCTAATCAAGCAGTCAAGGAGATGATTAAGGATTGGATGTTTAAATACAAGGGAATTATAATTGAAGGTGACAATGTTAACATCATAGAGTTCTTGCCAAAAGCCAAGAAAAGTGGAGAACCAAGGTATGATGATGTTCATTTACTCAATGGGTTCAATAATGTAATTTTTAATTACAAAGATATAAGGGGCAATAAGTTAGCTGATCTATGTACTAACTATGGTATTGTTAGTTCTTTTGTTTGGGACAAGTTTAGCATGAATAAGGTTCCTCCTTAATTTTCGCCTATGCTAAAGGAGGAACCTAATGTTCTCATTCAGTAGGTTGTATTCCTTTTTCTTATTTTAATGCAATTTGCTGCATTTTTTCATAAAAAAATTAGAGTACATATAATTCTAATCATAATTCAAACCCCTAGCTCTAAAACACCAGGCTTTGTTAAACAAAAAACACTCCAAAGAAAAAAGCCAAGAAATAGTGAGACAAGATAAAGTAGAGCCATGCTCATTATGATAAACCATAAGAAAAAGATAGCCAAGGAATGATAGAGCCAAAATATAACTAAATTATAACATAAGGTAAACCCATTTTATCCAACCTAATCATAGCTTTCACTAAATCAGGTAAATTGTTATCAGTGAAATCTGTAAGATAATTCAAATTGAAACCCAAATTAACAATAAAAATAGCACAAGAATTACCTTCCCTATAAACATGTGTAATCATAAAGTTAACAACGGTTAAGAGCTGATTAATTTCTCTAAGAAGGTAAAAATGATCTAGGATGCAAATACTTTCCATTTTCTTCAAAATATATTTTATATTAGAAGTGGTATCCACCTCAATCAAAATAATAATAATACAAAGCGAAATACCTAATTTATTTTTTTTGAAGAAATACCGAAGAAAATTTATTAAAAGAAAGCAAATTACAACCTACCAATATCATCGTATTCCTCCTTTAAAACTCTTAAAAAAGGAGTAGGAATACTACAAAAAGCAATATCATCCCAAATAGAATCATGATTCAAAGCAATGTTAGCACACAAGTCGGCTAACTTATTACAACCTCCATCAACCCAATTAAACATAAGAAAATTGAAATCTTTCAAACCATAAGGTACCTCATTGCGGTCATCCACAGCTTCAAGTAGATTGTAACCTTTTTGAAGATGTTTGGCAACATTTTCATTATCTCCTTCAACTATAATACCATTGTACTCAAACATCCACTTTTGTAAGTACCGGTTGAGGGATTGAACAGCAAGTAAATCGAGTTGATTCACGTCCCAATGAATCCCATTGAACCCAAAAGCACATAAAAACCTTCCTTTGTGATCTTTGAATAATCCTCCAATGGAAGTCTTGTATGATGATAACAAGCACACGTCCACATTCACTTTTATCCGATAAGGAGGTGGAGGATGCCAAGAATTTTTTAACAGTCCATCAGACTGATTGACATCCCAGATTCCTGATGATTTTTTAAAAAGAGTTGAATTTGTTGAAATAGAAGACAATGTAATAGTGTTAGAAGCAATAAACACTTTACTGTCTTCACCATAACCATAAACAACTTTGCTTCTAGATTTCCAAGATAAGAAAACCAACGTGCAATACATATTTCCCAACACAATATGCTTAGAAACACATTGATTCAACCAAATATAGCATTCATCAAACCTATCAAAGATCGAGATAGCAAATTCCCATTTGTTAAGAATATGAATAATCCGATTTAATTTCGAACATCCCACCACAACATGCTCATAATCTTCAGCCTTCAAGCATCCTCTCGGACAAAAATCAGATTCTATCAATCTTCTATGGAGAAGAAAATTGAAAGTTGGAATCACCTTGTGGTAAATCCTCCACCAGAAATTCTCAACCCGAGAATTCAATTTAAGTTTTCTAATCCATCCCCAATACATATTTGAAGAATCTTTACAAAACATAGAATTAGAAGCTAGATAAGAAATGGTATTACGAGACATTTGATTTATCATTTCCACCTGATCACCCTGTTCAAAAGAATGAATACTAATTCTGTTAATCAGCTGAACTATGTCTTCACTGAAATTTTTTCTCAGAATATCCAGACTCAAAGTACCATTAGTAATCAAATTTTCTACTAACATATCAGGTTCCAGAAATATAGAAACAAAAGTATTCCACATCATGATACTTTTATCAAGAATCCAAGTGTCTTTTAACACATTTATAGATCTCCCATCAACGATTCACCATCTTGTAATCTTATCAAGAGCTTTGGCACCATCTGTAATAATTTTCCAAGCAGTAGATTTCTTTTTAACAGAATTTGAAGTAGTCAATCCATATTTTAAAGATAGAATTTTACGCAGCAAACAATCTTTATCATTCAAATAATTCCAAGTCAGCTTAGCTCTTTTCGGGCCAACATATTTTGAACAAGAATGAATACCTCTCCCGCCAAATTCAATTGGTTTACACAAAACTTCCCAATTAACATAATGAATACCTTCTTTACCATCTTGTATATGCCAAATAAATGTCCAACACAATTTATCAATATCAGCAAGAATGCTTTTAGGAACAAGAGCATGAGTCAATTGAAAGATTGGAAAAGCTGATATAACAGATTTAATAAGAGTTATCCTTCCTTGCAAAGACAGAAACTTGTTTCCCCAAATATTGATTTTCTCTAATGATTTATCCAATAAACCATGCAAATCAGTACAAACTAACCTTCTCATGGCTATCTTCACACCCGAATAAGTCATCTTCTTCACCATTTTAAGTCCCATAATCCAAGCAAAGCTTATCCTTTTCTTCTTCTTCACTACTTTACCAAATAGAATTACATATTTATTGTAATTTATATGTTGGCCCGTCCACTCACAAAATCCACCATTATTCTTCTAACCTCTTTAACCATCTTAATACTAGCTTCAGATAAAATAATAATATCATCTGCATATAACAAATGAGAACTTCTAGGAATACTAGAATGTACTTTGATTCCCACCAAGTCTCCTTTATTAATCAAAGTATTAGAAAGTAATTGAGAACATAAAATGAATAAAAATGGAGAGAGTGGACATCCCTGAAGAAACCCACTCTGAGCCGTTATCCATTTAGAATAATTGCCATTAATCAAAACAGAGAACTTAGCATCCACCACACAATCCATGATTAACTTTGAGAATTTACAAGGAAAACCAAAGTACCTCAAGACTTGTTCCAATGCCAGCCAACCCATGCTATCGTAAGCTTGCTCCATATCAAACTTGAATGAAACCAACCCTTTTGAAGCTTTAGAAAATCTGAATCTGTGAAACATTTCTTGAGCCATAAGAATATGTTGAGATATTGACCTTCCCTTCAAAAAAGCAACTTGTTCATTGGAAATGAGACTATGAATCAAGCCTTGCACTCTATTTAAAAGAATTTTTGCAATTAATTTATAAATTGATTTGCAAAAACTGATCGGTCTGAAGTGAGAAGTCAAAGCAGGATTTTCAATTTTTGGAATGAGCACTAAAACAGTCTCTTTCCATCTCAGGTCCATGTCTCCCATAGAAAAAACATGCTGAACAGCATTCCAAGTATCATTTTTAATAATGGACCAATAATTCTTCAAGAAGGAATAAGATATACCATCTATCCTGGAGATTTAAATCTCTTCAATCCTTTAACATCTTCATTAAGCTCTTCCACCGTGAGTTCAGCTTCCAATTTCTTACTATCCTCTATATCCAGGACAGATAAGCTAGGTGGCCAATCTTCTAATTTACATTCTCTCAACAGCCATTTATGACTGAAATAATCAACAAAAATATTCTCAATCAGCTTTTGCTCTTCAACCTCAATTCCATCTTCAATTTTGATTTTCGAAATCCAATTCCTGTTCCTTCTACCATTGGCATAAGTCTAAAAAGATCTTGTATTTTTATCTCCATTCTTCTCCTAATTGATCTTTGTTCTCTGTCTCCACCAAGTATTCAACTGTGCCAAAGTGCAGTTAAGCTCATTCACCTTAGATCTTAAAAGTAAGATCTTATGATCAGATAGAAAACAAATAGAAGCTTCCTCCATTTGTAATTCATAAATGTTCTTCTTAAGACATTCCTTCAATTCATTGAGATCTTTGAGTTTTGCTTTACTCCAAAAGTATAAGGCTTTCAAGGATCTATTAAACTTGCTATTAAGGATTTCAGCAAAAGAACTATAACTTCTTTTTAACACCATCAAAAATAGTAGAGAGCTCAGCCATCACCATTGACCACTTCATCAACGGGGTGGAAAAACCCATATCCATTTTCCCTTGCTCATCCCTAATATTTCCACTACACTCAAAAGGACCATTTTTCATTGCCCCATTAACATTTAATTTATAAATATCATGGGAATGTTTGATCCACTAAATCAACTTAGGTTCATCCAAAGTATTTTATAGTGGAGGGATATACAAAAATTATGAGCAATAAAAAAGTAATGCTTGAAGTTTTTTGAAGTCAAAAGGTTGGTGAAGAAAAGATTGCATATTTTATCTTAAATGTTCCTAATAATTTTGTGAGAATCCATATTATAATTATTGAAAATAGAATTATTTCTAGCAAGCCACCAAAACCACAAAATTAAAGATGGATTAACATTTCTAATAAGCCCTTTAAAGTTAATGAACCATGAATAAAGTAAAGTGTTAATAGAAATATAAGCACTAAACTGATTTAACTTGAAAATGACATCAAAGTAATACCAAATTTTAATAGCAATTCGACTAGAAATAAATACATGTGCATATTTTCATCAGGAAAGCTCCATTCACACTAAGAAGTTAAAATAAAACCAATCATTCTCAAATTGTCATCAGTAAGAATATATTTATGCATGATTCCCCAAATAAAAACAAAAATAGTCTTAGGAATACTCTTATGCCAAATCATAGGGTAAACCTTCTTAACACAATGCTTCTTTTTTAATACATGCAAAGCATCTTTTAAGGTAAACATACCATTTTAAGATACATTACATAATAATAAATCCTCAAAATAAATATTAATAATTACATTCAAAATTCTAGCAATAACTGTTTCCAGAATGATGTCAACTAGTTTATTATAATCCTAATTGTTATTGATGGTTAAAGCATCTACTTTAGTAGTGGTCATGTAGGACAAAGAAATAAAGGAGTAAATGGACCAATCTTCAAGCCACTAATCTTGAAAAAAAAAAAAGTTTAGCATTATTCAGATCCCATTTAACATGAGGTTCTGCACTCCACTTGATAATATAAAGCTTTTTCCACACCCTAGAGTCCCTATTAATATAATAGCATGTACTAGGATGCTGGCAACATATTAATTTTTATTTATGAACTTAGTACACAGATAAAGTTTGGAAAAAAAATAAAATCACAGTTTATAAGAAAAAGCATAAGATAAATCCCACATAATCTTGCAATCCAAGGTCCCTTCTTCAAGCACACCCCAAGAGGACCAAATAATTTTAGAATTGACATTAGAACCACACCAAAAGAACTTATTAAATAATTTCTCAATCCTATTGCAAATAGCATGGTTAGGTTGCAAAGTTTGAAAAATATACACAGGTAAAGAACACAAAACACTTTTGATAAGAGTAAGCCTACCTCTAAAACTAAGAAAATTAGAATTCCAAGAATAAAGCTTTTTTGTATGGTAGAAATATGATCATAAAAAAGAAATGTCTTTTTAATACACTTGTAAAGAGGAACCCCAAGGAATTTAAGAGGTAAGGAGCCTTTTAAAAAAATAAGTACTATTCTTAATGGCAATCTTCCGATCATGAGAAAAATTTTAGGTATAATAAAATAGCTCTTATTTTTATTAAAACAAAGACCACCAGAACTTTTAAATTAATTTAAAAAACTAATAATTCTATTAATCCTGTTAAGTGAAGCACTCAAAAAAATGATAACATAATCTGTAAAAAAAAATAAGAAATAGTAAACCCACCTAAAGTTCTATAGAAGTTTCTAGGATAATTCTCATAAATATTGGAAATGCCACTAGATAAATATTCCATAGTAATAATAAAGAGAGAAGGAGACATAGGATCACCTTATCTCAAACAATGAGAGGAGTTAAAGAAATCATTACTTTTATAATTAAAAATAACATAAAAAAGGTATTTTCAATACACTATTTAATATGGTTCGTAAAAATAGTATTAAAGAAAAAAATAATAAAACATGGTAAGGAAAGTCCCAATTAATGTTATCGTAGGCTTTGGTGATGTCCAATTTAAAAATAATGTTACCCCCAGGCACCCTAACATACAAATCAGGCACAAGTTCTTGAGCTAATAAAATGTTATCCAAAATCGATCTACCTTGGATAAAACCAATTTGGGTAGAAGCAATAATTCTAGGAAGTAAATGAGAAAGGAAGCTCATATGCAACTTAGCGATCAACTTACTAAAGATTGTACAGAGACTTATAGGTCTAAATTTATTCCATGTACAAGCTCCATTATTTTTTGCAATCAGCACAATAGTGGTGGGTGAGAAGAAATTAGGCATAATATAACTAGGAAAGAAATCAAAATAGAATTAAAAAGATCAGTCTTAAGAATATCCCAAGTTTTTCTAAAAGAATTTAGTGGTGTAGCCATTTGGACTAGCATATGACTCAGTATTCAAATCAAACCCCATCTTCTTCACTTCCTCCAAAGTCGAAGAAGAAGTAATTGCCAAATTATCAATCTGGTTAATGATGTAAGGAATAATATTTGGCTTGTTAATAAGAGCAAGAATGAAATTTTTATTAAACAAACTTTTAAAGAATTCCATACTATAATAGGCAATTGCTTCAGCATCATTAGTAAAAGAACTATAAAAAATGTTAATTTTATGAATCCAGTTTCTAGCTCTATTCATCTTAACTAAAACATGAAAGTATGTAGTATTGTTGTCCCCATCAATAAGATGTTTCAAAGTTCTATTTCTAAAAAGCTTCATCATGGGTTTATAAGTAAAAAAGGAAAGTTTTTGGCTTGTTGTAATAGAGTAAAATAATCATCAGAAGGAGTATGTTGATAGATATACTCCAAGGAGTTAACTTTATCCTTCACAAAAATAATAATAGTGAAAAATTTTCTAAAAACATTCTTATTCCACCAATTTATTTTTTATTTTAACCTTTTCAACTTAGGCCTTAGTCTATTCATGCAAAAAATTGAGTTGTCTGGATGAACAGGAGCTTACCAGTTCTCTTTTACAACATTAATAAAGGAAAAATCAAGAAGAAACATATTCTAAAATCTAAAGTTTAAAGGAGAGGTAAGTAAATTCATTTGTAAGATAATAAGTAATGGAAAGTGGTCTCGTAAGGTTATACTAAGGTGTTCAACATGCGTCAAGGATTTTACCAAGTTATCATTGAAAAACACATGATCCAACATTTTCCAGAAATTAACATGATTCCAAATAAAATTACAACCAATGTAAATAATATCAATGAGGTTGTAACCCAGGATCATATTATTAAAATCTTCCATGGATTGATAAAGAGGCCTAGAGCCCCCAAGTCTCTTAGTAGGGGAAGAAATAGTATTAAAATCCACACCCACCAACCAAGGAGAATTAACTATGTCATAAAATTTATTAAGCTCCCATAAAATTATTCTAGAAATATAAGAAGAAGAGGCATAGACAAAACAAGCAAAGCAGTTGTAATGTAGAATTTCAATACTACAATGAACCACATAGGTAAAATCATCGACAAAATTAATCACCATAGGATCCTTCCAAGGAACCCAAATATTATTTGAAACATTAGCCAAACCATGATTAAAGCCCAAATACCTAACAATATTATCCAACTTACTATGAGAAATAAAAGGTTCAATCGAAATAAGAAAAGAGATATTATGGAAATAACATAAATTTTTAGCTATAATTCTAGTAGAAGCATAACCAATGTCCCCTGTATTCTAAATACTAGGCTTAAACATTAGAATCAAATTGAGAAGTTTGTGATTGGGTGGTTCTAGGTGATTGCAACATAATATTTTTGTTTTTCTTATTCTTCCTTGATTGAACTAGAGAAAAGAGAGAATCCTCATCACTCCAATTTTTATTATCATTATCTGAAATGTCATGACCATTAGTAGATTCAATGTTTTGACGCAAAGTATGGGAATACTTACAACCTGTTTCCAAATGACTATATTTATTCATTGTGCAATCACCATTTTCACCTTGAACAAATTCACCTTATTCCAAGTTATGAACCCTAGTGTCATGCACATGATTTATATTATAAGAAATAACAGGGGAACGAACATCATTGTTATTAACATCATGATATATTTCATAATTATAGTTAGTAGAGCAAGAATTTTAAATTTTGATTTGAAAATTTACTGTTATTTTTATAACATGCATTTTATAATAAATTTTAAATTTTATTGCATTTGAAGGTCTTTTGATCTTTCATTTAGTGAACCCAATATTTATGCACAAAATTAACCAAGAATCTTTAAGAAGTCATAAAATACTAATTTCAAATTAAAAAATTATTTTTAATATATTAAAATGCTCAATAATAAAAGTTTAACAGTGGAAAAACATTGTAGCCTATTGACTTAAATTTGTTAATAATAAAAATTTCTATAAATTTCCAGCCTATTGACTTAAATTTGTTAATAATAGTAGGATAATAATTGAACACTCTGCCAATAATATTTTTAGGCTAAACTACCTTGGGTTATGGGGCTACGTGTTCTAAGGAGGCCTTGGTCCTCATTCTCATTATTATAATGCCATGAATGAATATGAAAAAATTTATTTATTAATTTATAATCATAATAAATCATTAACTAATAAATAAATTTCATTAAAATTCATTTATTCAATTTCTATGCGTTTTAATTTCCATACCCTCGTGCTTGATTCCTATCAGCAGGGAAAAATGTGTTTTTGATAGGAAGATTTAAGATTGTAATACTTAATTAAAATGGAGGGTTATGTATTAACTATCTTCCTCAATTTTATCAAACTAATAGCATTACTAATATGAGCAAAGGAGTTGCTAATATATAGCATTTAGTACTTAGAAGTATTTATGCCCTATAAAATTTAAAATTAATATTTATAAGAAATGATATCTTTGTTAATATTTCCTTCTCTCAAGTTTTTAGGGAGGGTAATGACTGTGCTAATTATTTCACCGATTTTATGGCTACTAATTTACATATCCCTTTAAAAGAGCTCTTAAAATTGGATAAAATTAGTATGCCTTATGTCAGGTGGTAATTTAGGGTTTTTTTAATTTTTATGGGGTTTCCCTTCTTGCTATTATGCTTTACTATGGGATATTCCTAGTGGTGTTGATTGATTGGTTCCTTTCTGGTAGTTCTAATTTATTCTGGGGCCTTGGTTTTGGTTGTCTTATATTGCCTCTCTTTGGTGGTTTTCTAATTTTCTTCTTATGTTAATGGTTGGGCTTTATTTAAACGTCTTTATTTTTCTAGTGTATGTGAATTATTGGTGGCATTCTGATGTGGTTTTTCTTTATTTAGCAAAGTTTTTTGGGGCTTTGGGCTTGATATATAATTGCACTAGTCTTGTTATTTATGTCTTTCCTTATTATTACTCTCCTACCTCCTGCTGCCATAATGGGAACTAATTTTGGCTCGTTTTCTAGTATGGGGATGTTTGGTGGTTTTTAGTTATCTGTTGGGATGCCTAGGGCATCTCCTCATCTCTATATATGGGTTCTGGTTTTTGGCTATTATGCTAACTAGTAGACCTTGTGTGGTTGGTTATTAAGGCTCTCGGCTTTTCTTTTCAGTTATCTTGTTTTTTTATCCAGGATTATCTCTTTTTGTGTGTGGGTGTCTGCCTTCTCTCTAAGATTAAACTGTTGCATTTTAGAGCTGGTAGTCAGGGGGTGGATGCTTTTGCTGGGTGGTAGGATGGAGCTGCATTGGGATTTCCCATGTGATGATTGATGGTATTATTCTATCCTGAGCTCATTCAGCCCGTACCCTTATTTTATTTTTTTATGGTGGTTAGGGTTGATTTTCTTTAATAGCCTGCATGTCTTGTCCTACTCCTTTCTATTATTTTTTATGTATTTTTTGCGTTACTGTTATACCTTCGATCATTTCTATGGTGTTGTTTTATATGGATGTTGACCTTTTTCTCATCTGTGGGAGGTTTTTTGCTCGGGATCTTCATATGGGTAATATACTTTCTTTTTTTTCTACTCTTCAATTAATTGATTTCCATTTATATTAGTTTGTTTTTTTTGTACTTTAATTTTTTGTTTTATAGCCCTTTTGATTCTTAGGAGCTTACATTTATGGTTGTGATCAGGATTTTTTTTCAGAAAGACTGTCCTACATGTTCCTATCAGTATCTTTCTTTCTTGGATATTTTTCCTTAGCTTCATTAGCATGTTACTAGGTTTTCTTATATTATGGCTTAGTGAGGACTATTGGCTCGTAGTTTTTCTTTTTCTTCCAAGCATTCGACAGCTGAGGGTCCCCCTTAAGGAAATTCTTATTGTTCTATTATTTAACATGTAGGCCCCTCTATGGGTTTTAATTATAAAATGAAAAAATGAAATAAAATTATCTTCAAAATAAAAGTTAAAATATCTAAATCATTAAATACTTAAATTTAAAACACCCTTAAATACCTTTAATAAATCAAATCAATTATAGATAATTTTAAACTAATAAAATCATGGTCCTATGTAAACCACACTACCTTTCTACACACACTTAGATGGTTTGTCAGAATAACCACCTATAGTTTAGGCTAGGCTCGTAATTTAACTTGTTTTTGTTAGAGTGCCTTTTCTAAACGGTAAACATATTTTGTTGCTTACTTTTGGACTCTGAATGTCAAATTTATATTTTTGTTGGTGCACTAGATAAAGGAGTGAAAATTTGGAGCTTCATAATTTTATTTTAATATATATATATGCTCATACTTCACCTCATCATAATTATTTTTTAATATTCATATAAAAGTAGAATGTACCAAGGAATTAATGTAAAGGAAAATGAAAAAGTAATGATGTAAATGTAAAGGTTTTAGATATTTGTATAAATAGATTTAGTTGAACTATGTAAAAAATAATAAAAGATTAAAAATAATATTGTATATGTATGTATGTATATATATATATATATATATATACATATAGTAAGGAAATGTTTTTTCTTCTTTTGAAGATAATTGTCTTTGGGAGTATTATAGAAAATTTAGCATCTAGAAGATTAAAGACCAAAATAAAAAATCATTTTTAAATATAAACTTTTATAAGAGTAAAAATCCATTTTTTTATTGTTGGAGATTGGCCACCTTTTCTTTACAGCAGGCCCTAAGCTATACTCTAAAATTATAAATTATGAAAATTTCTTTTATTTTATATATTGTGGTTCATGCATCATTTTATTTCATAATCATATACATATTATAGAGTATTAATCATAAACTTTTCTAAACTATAATTTTTTAATTCCAAGAATAGAGCCTCTCTACCCTTGCATTCATGTGGAGATTAATTATCTATAGGATTAATAGCTGGTGACTCACTCTAAGCATGTAAGCCCATATTATATACACCCCTTAGACTCTGCCATTCCTTTTCCATTTTTTTTCTTTTAAAATTTAAAATCCAAAACCTAACTCTAAATTCTAAATATAACATTTGAATTTAGGGTTTAAAGCATGTGCATTGAAATATTAAAAGATTAAACATCTATTTAAATCTATATGAATATGAAAACTTTAGTCTTCAGTTTAATAGAGAGTATTCTATTAGGAGATATTACATACTATAGGTGCTTTCCCTTATAGGAAGTTTGAAATCTAATGATAAAATAAACCCTACTTTTTTTTCTTTCTAAGGTAGGGAAAGAATCTATGGATCTGGACTCAGCTTTAAATATTAATTTAATTTTATTATAAAAATGAGTGAATAATCTTTTTATCCTTTCAAATGAATTAAATAATCCTTATATTATTATGATTATGAAAATAAATTCTTTGATTTAGCTTCTTTATCAAATGATAAGTTAATATTTCTTTTATTTAGTAGGATGAATTGGATATTCTTTATGTTATTGATTACAAAAATAAATTGATTTTTCTCTTTTTCAAATTGATAGTGAAATATTATACTATCATTTGAGATGGTATAATATGGATCTATGAAAATTTGTTTAAAAAAAATGTAAAATAAATTTTATGTGGCATTACATTAAATTTTTCCATTGGGTATTTATAGGAGAGGAAAGAATGCATGTAAACTTGATTTTGGCCAAATGCATTCCACTTAAGGTAGCCACATTAGATGTGGAATCACAAGTGGAACCTAGATGCCTATCCCAAGAAAAACTAATCCATGTGGTAAATTATTTGGGAAGTTATAGCTGAACTAATCATTACTTAGAGATTATTTTAAGGAATCTTGCCACATCAGTTGCCCACATGAAAATATACTAATAAGGCATGTTCAATGAACATTCTAAAACAACATTCAATGGTTTATAGGATCCAATTTAGTCTGGATTAGTAATGGTCTCAAGAATTTGTTGCAACTCGGGCTTATAAGTGTATGTTTTTAGGATAACAAATATTGTGGCTCACTTTCTGCTGTCTACCTATATTTGCAATATGTGCTTCTTTCTATGTTCACTAACATTTTAGGATAATAGTGCACCTTACAAGGCTCAAGCTTTAGCATAACATATTATATTTGTATTTTTCTTTAATGTATTTCTTTGCTTGTAAGGGTGTTTGCTTGCTTGTAATCTTGCACACTTTTTTCTATTTTAGAGTTATCTATTTTTTCTCAGATCGGCCGAGACGATCCAAACATCAGCCTGGACGATCAGCTAAAAAAACCCTAATTAGGGCATTCTGGTTAAGGCACCCATTTTTAAGCACATCATCTTTGACGATATTCGTATCAACTGGGACAATAGGCTCAAAATAGAAAGAATTAGCCGCCAGATCTAATTATTCTTTATTTTAGACATTGTCTAGGCTATCATCCAAGAACGATGAAGCTCAATTATGCCTAAATTAATCTGGTAATTATGGAAAGCAATTAAGGTTTGATTGCATGATCATATCATCAAGGATGATCACAGGATCATCTGGGATGATCGCTTGGATGATTGACATTGTCCAACTTCTATTTAGGGCGATATTCCGGATGATTTTCCTTATATTTGTACTAATCAGCCAGGATAATCATGATATCGGCCTGGATGATATGACCAAAAATCTTTTGATCTTTCAATCTGACTGGGCTGATTGAGCGAAATTTACTCTGATCGGCCAGGATGATAAAGTTGGCAAGTTACAATTATTGACTGTTGCATATCTGGTCGATATTCATAAAATTGTACTGATAGTCTAGGATGATATTATATCGTCCTAGATGATATGGCCAAAACTCTTCTAATCGTTCCAAACTGACTGAGCTGATTGAGTGAAATTTTGCTGATCAGCCAGGATGATATACCTATCGGCCTAGATGATAAAGTCAATTTGTGTAAAATAAGAGCTATTCTAAATCTCTTCTATTTAAGAGATCTTATTCAACCCTTTGGTAGATCTTTCGCTAATGTCTTGACCTCAGAGAGCCAAGAGGAGAGGGAGAGCAAGGGAGAGAAAGAGGATCTTGTGAGGGGGAGTTTGTAAGGGAGTTCACAAAGGTTATTCCAAGCAAGGATCCATCATCTTCTCCATTCGTCATCCTTAGTTCCTTATGGGTTCTAGAGAGGTAAGCTTTAGCATCTGATCGAGGTTCCTACCTACTTCAGGAGGAAGCAAAAGGAGTTGGGTTCTCTACCTGCTTCAGGAGGAAGCAAAAGGAGTTGGGTTCTCTGTCTGCTTCTAGAGGAAGCAAAAGGAGTTGGGTTCTCTAGCTGCTTCTGGAGGAAGCAAAAGGTGTTGGGTTCTCTGTCTCACCTGAGTTGGTGCAAAGGAGGTTTGTATAGGCTTTTCCACCTTATTGTGGGAACAAAAGGAGAGACACTGAGTTTAGTGCAATACTCAGAGGGAACCTCAAGGGAGTGGACATAGGTTATGTTGACCGAACCACTATAAACTTCTGTGTTCATTTTTACTACTTCTACATTTCTTTTCCACACTTTAATTTATGTGGTGAATCTTGGTTTTTGATTTCAGATTGTGTTTTGATCATTAAATGATTTTTAAAGGACTAAATCCCCCCCCCCTCCCCGCTCTTGGTTAGCCTTGGGACTAGTTCATAAGGGATTAACATCCCTAATGAACTTTCAAGTGCCTTTAGTGCACGTTCAATGAGCTTGTTTGGAGCTATTCTATTTAAGCTTTGATAAGGGACTTTGTAAGTGTCTTTAGCAGCCATTGAAGCTTGGTTCTTTTGTAGGAAACTTGAGCAGAGACCTTGAAAGGGAGTGAGGAAAGGGTGGAGTTTGAGCAAGGGAGAAGATCCTTGGAGGGGGTTTCAAGGGAGTATAGAGGGGATTCCACACGGTTGCTCTAGCTTGCTTGCATCTTAGAACCATCGGATTCAACGCTCATCTTGAGGGAAGTTTTGGGAAGAAGAAGATTTCTTTGGTATCAAATCGCCCGACTACTCCGCTACACCAGAGAAGGTGGAAGTGATTTTGTAAGGGCTTCTCCGCCTAGATGTGAGGGCTTAAGGAGAGACACTGAGTTTAGTACAATACTCGGAGGGTGCTTCCGAGGAGTAGGCGTAGGTTAAGGTTTGACTGAACCTCTATAAATCTGGTGTGTTCTTTCCTTTATTATTTCTGCACTTTGATTTTTTTAGGGCCAATCTTGGTTTTAGATGTAATTGTGTTTTTAGTTTTAATATCCAATTCACCCCCCTCTTGGTTAGCCTTGGGACTAGTTCATAAGGGCTTAACATCCCTAACAAACATATAAGATCCTTCAGTGCACTTTCAGAATATAGGTTTTTTGGGTTTGGACTAGCATAATTGGTTGACCCATGCCAACCCAAGGGCTGGTCATGTTGGGTTAGGTTCAACGGATCAAGAAGAACCTTCTACATGTATTTATGAAATTTAATTTTATAAGGATTGGATTTTGGTTCAATAAAACCCCTTTTAGTTCAGTTAGTTCAAGTGATGCGGATAAATTAGGGGGGCCCTTGAGTTAAAACTTTTTTTAGGTGGCCCTTGGGGATCCAATGGATAGTCTAGTTGGGTTTTTTTTTTTTTGCAATACTTAGATCATTAGATTTAAAATTTTAAATTATTTATGTGTGTTTTGGCCAACCTTAGTTTACTTGGGCAACAAGTCTTGACCCAGGGTTAGTGTTATGTTCAACAACCTGATATGACTTTTAAAATTTATTAGAAGAGGTATCATGCAATGTAGAGGTCATTTGGTTTGAAATGCCTATTTAAGTGCTTAAAGGAACAATTTGGTCAACTATAGTTGACTTAGCCAACTAGGGTTAATCATGAGTTGGGTTTGGATCCAACCCATTCCAAATGAGGTTTTGTGATTTTTAGATATGGTCCCAAGGTCATGTCTCCAAACATGAAATGTAAGTTTAAAAGATTAAGAGTGAATTTGGTTAAACTATGTTGACTTGGTTAACAAGAATTGACCATGGCTTTTGTGTGGGTTTAAAGGACTCCAAATAATATTTTGGGCATGTTGGAAGTTTTTCATGGTTTGCTTTGGCTAAGCCAAGTTGAATTTTATAGAATATTTATGTTTTTAGGGTTTGAATAGTTTTATGGTACAACATGGTCTATCAGGAGATTAATATTGGTTCAATACATAATTATAGTGAAAAGTGATTATTCTCAATAGATTTGGTGAATTTTCCAAGGTTAATTTCGATCAAATTTAATGTCATGTTGCATGGGCTATAATTATATTATGGTTTTGTAGCCTTGAGAAATCTTTAATTTACCAGATCCATCACATTTTCCTCGTTCTTAAATTCCTATATGCCGAATGAACTTGCCTCACCCCGCTAGAGAGAGAAACTCCCATTTTTTAGAGAGAGAAGCTATCTTCTTGTTTTTTATTTTTTTTTGAATTTGGTCTTTCGCGGGTTTTCCGCGATCGGAGGTGGCGGCAGTATTTTATCACCGGCGTTCGTCCTCATGAACGTCCTGCGACCTATGGGATTTATACGACCAAGCGGTAGAGGTTCAAATGGAATCGTCATTTAAGAAGGTGTGGTTAACCATCGTCGGATAGCCCCTGTTGAAGGTAAGGGTAAGAGCGTGCTGGTTGAGAATGTGGTTGGGAAGGATTTTATTGGTGGATTTATGAGTCCAGGAGCTGCAATACATAAATCGTCGGCAACGGACAATTTGATTCTCCGTGTGAACAATTTCTCTGGGGTTATTGATACATTTAAGGGGCGTAAGATTGGTGATGATCTATCGTCGGTGGAAGCTTTAAAGGAGGATATTTCGGTTGAGGATGGACCTGTAGAGATGGAATTGCAAAAGAATAAGAGTAATGAAATAGTTAATGCCTGGTCGAAGCCAAAGCCAATCAAAATATCGTTTAATAAGAATAATGTTGAATTTTCAGAAGATGGAATTGCTGTGAAGCTTAATGCTGATACGGAAGCAAGGAATTCGTAGATTTTGAAGAATTCAGTGGTGATCAAAGTGCTGGGTAACAATGTGCCTTTCTCGGTTTGTAGCACCGAATTGAGAAAACAATGTAGCAGGTTTGGAGGTTTCCACTTAACTTCGATTTGTATGGACTGGATCTTGTGTTCATTTCAGTCGAATGAAGTGGTTGATGAAGTCTTGAATGGAGGGCCCTGGTATGTAAATGGATTTATTGTTGGAATGGATAGGTGGTCGGGTGCATTTGATCCAAAGACGTTTAAAGGAATCTCGGCACCAGTTTGGGTTAGATTTCCATGTCTACCGTTGTATTGCTGGGATGAGGACAATATCGCAAGGATTGCATCTTGCTTGGGAACGCCAATGTATATCGATGGCAATACATTCCGTTGGAGCAAACGATAATTTGCTCGAGTTTGTGTAAGGATTGATCTAGAGAAAAAGCTGCTGAATGGTGTGTGGGTGGATGGCTCCGCTTGTAGGTTCTTTCAACGCATTGAATACGAGAAAATTGATCTGCTCTGTTATCAGTGTGGTAGAGTCGGCCACAACAGAGAGATATGCCCAGAAAATGTATCCATTGGAATACAAAATCAATCTTTGGAGGAGAAGGAGGTTGGTAAGGAAATCGGTGAGAAGAATGTGCAGAAAATCAAATCTTCAGTGATTAGTTATGAATATGGACCCTGGATCCATGTTCACTTCAAAGACAGAAGATACAACAGGGGAAACGTTGTTAGGAAGGGGTTGAATGATGCTAGACTCGACAACTCTTTCAGGGAAGATAACAGTCGGAAGAATAATGCAAATGTTGATAGTGAAAGTATGGTAAATAAGAAGGATATTGTGGAAATCAATGATGTTTTGGCTCCAGACAGTAGAGATGTTCATAGAAAGTCTCTTGGAAAGGAGAACTCGGAGACTGCTGTTACCAATAGATTCGCTGTTCTCAGTGAGGATCCTGAAGAAGTATGTCTGGTAGAGCAGGTTAATGATATCAAAAATACATAAAAAGATAGGGAGTGTATTGATGAAGATAATCACAATGAATTGGGTGTTTTTAGTGCTACTGTTAAGGTGAAGTTGGCTAAAGAGTTGAAATCACTTGGACCTGTGAATGTGGAAAATAAGAAGAAAAAGAGGTATGATAGGTTGAACCCCAAGAGTGGGGAGAGATCAATTACACCTTTTTAATGCCCTCAATTCTTTTTTGGAATTGTAGGGGGGCAAGGAAAAAAGAAGCCTCCTTATATTTGAAGGAAATCGTTAGAGATCATATTATTTTTTTTATTGGGCTTATGGAGATGAAGTTGGCTAGCATTGATAGAAAGTATATTGATTACTTGATTGGGAAAGATTGGGAGTAATATCATCACCCTGCTGAGGGTACTTCGGGAGGCATTATGGTTCTATGGAATAGGAATATGGTGTCTTTTGATATAAGGGAGACATCTTCACAAGCAATTGTTGGTAGTCTCTCGGTTCCTAACTTGGGATTTGGAGAATTGCCACGGTGTATGGGAGCAGAAATTGCAAGGAAAGGGAAAGTTTATGGAAACAACTCCAGGATTGTATGGAGATTACAATTCCCTCTATTATTGGAGCGGATTTTAATTGCATTATTAACATGGAGGAGAAGAGAGGAAGCAAGAGGTTCTTGTTCTCTAAAGGACCTAGGGAGATGAAAAGTTTTATGGTGAATTCCGATTTCCATGACATTGGTAGCATGGGCCCAAGGTTCACTTGGTGTAATAACAAAGAGGGAACCTCTCGGATTTGGGAGAGATTGGATAGATGCATTTTGAATTCAGTTGCTATTTAAATGCTTCCTATGGCTACTATTAAGCATCTTGTTAGAGTAGCATCGGATCACAGTCCAATTGTGCTAAGCATGAAGGATAAAATTTGTGGCGAGAATAAAGTGTTTAAGTTTGAAGACACTTGGAGATCTTACCCAGCTGCAAAGAGTATTGTCTATAACTCGTGGATGAAGACTGATTATGGTGATGAATATAGTATACTCCAAAGGAAGCTCAAACGTACGATGAAGGCATTATTTTCTGGAATAGGAATAAATGCAAGAACTTGAATGTATTGAATGAAACCTTGAAGAAGGAAATTCTTGATCTTCAAAATAGAGAAGCTTGTGATGTTAACTGGAATGCTGATGATCTGGTTTTGCTAAGGAACAAAGTGCATGAATTAAATGTAACTTTGAGGCGGTTGTCTACTTGGTGGAATCAAAGGGCTAAGGTGAAATGGCATGAGGATGGTGATATCAATTCTAGCTTTTTTCAGAATTTTGCTTTAGCTAGACGCAATGGAAATCGTATTAACCAAGTTAAAGATGAGTTCAATACGATACAAGTGGAGGAGAATCAAATAGAGAAGGTGTTCACATATTTTTTTGAGAAAAAATGGCAGCAAAGGAATTGTATTTTGACGGGATGGCCTGCTGTTGAAGAAATTCAGAAAGTTAATAATGTGGACTTGTCCATGCTTAATGAGGAATTTTCAGTCCATGAGTTGCAGATCTCGGTTTTCCAGCAAGGTAATAACAAAGCACCAGGTTTTGATAGAGTTACTTCATCGTTTTATAAAAGCTATTGGAGTATAGTTTGGGAGGTTTTGTGGAATGCAGTTAACTGTTTCTTCAAAACTGGTATCTTAAATAGAGAATGGAAGGATACTTTAATTACTTTGATCTCTAAAGTAAAATATCCTTTTCTTCCATCAAATTATAGGCCTATTAGCCTATGTCAAACCAATTATAAAATTGTGGCTAGCATGTTAGTAAACAGATTGAAGAAGGTGATTGACAAGATGGTGTATGAAGAACAAGCAGCCTTTATTCCCGGTAGATCCATTTTTGAGCATTGTCTTTTAGCTCAGGAAATTTTTCATAAGTTCAAGTTATTTAAGAATCGAAAGGGATTGATGGCTCTTAAATTGGATATGGAACAGGCCTATGATAGTATGGGTTGGTCAACACTTCATCAGGTGCTTAAGTGGTATGGTTTTCCTACTCTATTTTCTAACCTCCTTATGGAATGTGTTGTAGATGTGAGGTTTTCTATCATTATCAATGGAAGAAACTCTAATTGGATTGGTGCTAAAAGTGGCTTCCGTCAAGGATGCCCTCTTTCTCCGTATCTATTCATTCTGTGCTCACAACTCTTATCCAATTCTTTGGAATAAAGGGGGAAAAATCTTGGTATTCGTATATCACCTAGAGGTCCAAGAATCTCGCATCTTCTTTATGCAGATGATGTATTGATTTTATCACATGTTTCTACTACTTTAGCCAAAGAATTGAAGACTATTGTGAAGGATTTTTGCAAATGGATAGGACAAAGAGTCAACATCAACAAATCGAAAGTTTTATTTGGCAAGATGGTGAGCTACTCTCTAAAGAAGAAGATTACCAGGATTATTGGTTTTAAGGAGGTTAAGGAGATGAAGTATTTAGGGGTCAAGGTATCCCTTAGAAGAAACAAAGTGGCGGATTTTCAAGAGCTACTGAGTTTGGTCATGGACAAACTCAATTCATGGGGAAAGAAATCTTTATCAATGGGAGGTAAGATTACTCTTATTGAAACCTCCTTACTTTCTATGCCCAATTTCTTAATCACTCACTCTTTGGTTCCAAAAAGAGTTTTGTATGAGATAGAAAAACTTTGTAGAAGTTTTTTGTGGCATAAGAGTGATGGGTCTAAAGGTATGCACTATGTTGCTTGGAGTGAAATTTGCAAGCCGAGAAGTATGGGTAGATTGGGGTTGCAATCTCCTTTATTAAGAATTGGTTCTTTGAGATCTAGATTGGCTTGGAATTTTATTCAAAAAAAGGACTCTTTATTACACCGTACTATGAAAGCAAAATATGGAGATGAAATTATGAAGGATGATCATAAGACAATCACATTTACTGCTTGGAAGATTTTGCTCGATGGGGGAAGAAATTTGAAGAAGGCTATTAGGTGGAAAAGGGAAGTAAAATCAGTGTTTTAAATGATGCTTGGTTGCTGGACAAAAGCATCAATCGTTGGCCAACTTACGTGGACTGTAATGTGTTGGAAGGAATTTCAGTTCAGCAGCTTTTAACTTTTGATGGTGATTGGAATTTTGAATTGCTTCGTAGGGCATTTCACTCAGAGCTAATTCTACTGATTGTTCAAGTCCAAACCAAGGTGATGGAGGAGGACAATATTGAATTGCTGAAGTGGTGTTCAGGGAAAACAGTTTCTGCACTAGTTTATGAGAAAATGCTGAATGACAGATATAATTTGGTTGATGTAGAATACTTCAAATGGATGCGGATGCTCAAACTCGGTAAAAAAGGTTGAAATTTTTTGGTGGAGGTTAGGCAAGGCTGCAATCCCAACTAACCTTTTTCTTAAGAACAATAGAATCTCATTGCTGGACAGTTATGAGAGAGGATGCCAAGCGGTGGAGTCTTATGAACATATTATGGTTCATTGTAAGTATATGGTGGAGATTATCAAGAAGATACGAGAATGGGGTATTATGATCCCTGTTTTCAATTCTTTGGAGGATTGTCTTCAAGAACTTAAAAGGCTGTCTACGTCCAATTCTGGAATTGCAAAAGTGTATTGCTCGGTTATTTACCTATCTTGGAAGAACAGAAATTATGTGAAGCATGGTAAGGAGGCATTGCCTGCGTCCGTGGGTGCTTCAAATGCATTGTTTTAGGCTGTTTCAAAGTCTACTCCTTATCTTTCTAGCTGGGGTACTAACCTCCTTAGGGAGTCTTCAAATGATTGGTGCCCTCCACCGAAAGAATGGATTAAGATCAACCTAGATGCTTCTCTACTTACTTCGAATCTTGGAGGTATTGGTGGGATCTTTCGAGACCATAAAGGACGACTCATTTGTGCATTTGTCAAGAAGAAGATTCATTGGGATGTGGCTCAACTTGAAATGGAAGCAATCTATACGGTGAAGCAATTTCTTAAAAGCTGGATTATGGAATGAAAAGGAGTAATCATTGAGAGTGATAATGTCAACATTATCCATTTCATTCAAAATCCTTTGAAGAAGAACAATTGGCCTCTGAATTGTGGAGATACGGATGAGGTATTGTTCCTTAATGATTTTAATAAAGTAGTTTTCCATCATGCCCATAGATCGTGTAATAAAGTAGCTAATTGTTGTGCTACTTTGGCATTGGAAAATAGTTTTTCATTTGATAACTTTTCTTTTGATAGTATCCCTTCCATATTGATGTGTTTGATCATAATGGAATGTGATACTTTGAACACTTGTATGTAGTTCTCTTCTTGGCTCTTTTAATGCAATGTTGCACCATTTCAAAAAAAAAAAAAAAAAGAGAAATCTTTAATTTTAGGAGGTTAGAGTACTGGGAATGCTTCCAAAAAAATGTGGTTGACCTTAGAGACATGTCTAATCCACGGTTATTTGGTAAAGTTTCAAAGTTATTGAAATTTTCACCAGAAATAGGTTATTGACCAAGAAGTTTTGTGTTTAGTAACTTAAATTTATCCATATATACATTTAGTGATTATGGTCGTTAGTTCCCAATAATAATTCATCCTCTAAGAACATTATTCCTGGAATCTATTTTACGTGTAATGTTTCTTATAACTGTTTTTATGTCAACCGAGCCATATAGCTCTCCAAGTCTTATAAAGCTCTAATTAATGCCTGCCTCATTTCTTTACGTAAGACTAGGGTATCAATTTAGCAGACAGCCTTCTAAGATGAGTTAGTATATTGTATTCTACTTCAGTAATATCTGAATTTAATACACATGGGCTGGTTGAGATGATGTTGAACTTTCAAAATTATCTACTTTTTGTTTTTGTTTTTGTTTTTTTGTTCAACAGATGCTATTCACGATGATAGGACTTTACCACTACAAAGATCTACTTTAACAATATCTTCATTAGAAAAGATAGTTGGATCACCTATTTCTTTTCAATGAATACTTTTATATTTTTATATGGTGAACATTAAAAATCAAACATCTATATTAAGATGTTGATAAGATCACCCTAAACATTGAGAATACGGACATCATCATTAGATAAATATTGAAAATAATCTTTTAGTTCATATAAATTAATTTTTATTTCTTAAGAATTATTTTTCTTTATATTTTTTGTACTTTTATGTTAACCATCATGAAAAATATACAAGATATAAGAAGAATCCTTTTGCATTACTTTCTTAGTCCTTGGAGAGATAAAATAAACACCATACAGTGTAAGTGGCAGAAGGGATTTGGATCCCCTATGCATAGAGATCACTACTTAATTAAATACAATTTTACTTTTATTCTTATTATTCTCCTTCTCTTAGAATGTAGAAGCTTGAATAACATACACCTCTTTCAACTCTTTGGTTGGAGCTTTCTTCTAAACTTCTTTAAAAGCTATCAAATCAACCTATAGGGACTGCATACTCTTAGGGATTATTGTAAAGATGGATGATATACTTTATTATTTATTCTTTCAAAAGAATGTGAGATTTCAACATCCCACCCACATGAAGCTTTATAATTATAGAGGATGTAAAAGGATCACCATTCTAGTATTAAGCGGATCCCTAACTTAAATCCACTAAATACCCCTTAGAATTACAACTAACATTGTTCTATATTCTTTTGAAGCCACTAGTTAAAGGTAATACAAACTTGAAATTCATGAGTAAGTATTTAATGATATGGATAGTAATTGGGTTGAGAATGGTAGGGGTAGACCTAAAAAGACTTGGTTAGAAAATATTAGGAATGACCTTTCTTTATTAGATTTAAACGAGAAATTGACTTTTAATAGGACACAATGGAGAAAAAGGATTCATGTAGCCGACTCCATGTAGTGGGATAAAGGCTTGATGTTGTTGTTGTTGTTGTTTGGATAGTGATTGGGTTACCTCTATTTGTCCCCATCATCTAGCCTTATAGGATAAAAGGTTTAAATTTGGACTAATTTAAAATATTCTTGAATTTTTTTAATTTCTTCCTTTTCAATTATTAAGTTTTATTTGTGAGGGCTTCAAAATTCTCCCTATTTTTCGCTAGAGTAATATTAAATAAATGTTTACTTTTTTATTCACTCAAAGGATTCTTATACTATTGATATTCTATGCATGTAATGCATAATCTACATGTACATTCATTAGTTGTTTACCTTTATCCACTTTTGAACTTGACCAAGATTTGTAATATAAGATCTCTTATGTTTTTAAGATTCTAAAATAAGTAGAATACTGACCTTTAAGAAATGATAATTATGAATCTTTCTCCTAGAGATTTGAGGATTTACTTAATAGTTACTCTAAGGCTTGAATGTGAACCCTATAATCAATAATGCTACTAACCCACGTAATTTTTTATAAAAATCTCCATAGTCTACAACTTTTGTAACTATAGGTTTCATCTCATGCCGAGATTCCTCCATCACACAATATAATCTAATAGATTTTCTCATGCTTTCTTTTTTTAAACAACTTGATCGCTAAGGGAGATATGATGTTTTACTCTATAAATATTTTTATAAACAAGCTTTCTAAGTCTTTAAAGGTATGGATTGACCCATTGGGAAATTCAACATACCATTCTAATGTGACATCATATATGCTTCTTCTAATTATTTAAAGAATATGCATTACTTTGTTGGTGTTAAAAAAGAGGATTTGCCTTTTAAGGTACAAAAAATATATATAAATTAAATTTCTTTGGAGAAATTAGAATTAAGTTTAAATTTTAATTCTAAAGTTAAACAGACCATTAAGAATAATATAACACCGTGGAAGGTAGAGATAAATCTCCTAACATGTTCAAACCTAGAATTGTGGATTTTCTCTTGAATATCATAGCCTAATTTATGGGAGAAAAACTTATGACCCTGGAGGATCTAAATAAAGTTCAGCCAAATATCTGACTATGATAATCAATAGAAATGATCATAAATTTGATATTTGAATTTATTTTGACACATGATATATCTCCCCAAGGGGAGAAAATATCATTCTTTAGCCATTATTCAAATATGACAATGATGATCATTATAATTTTTTTTCCCAAAAGAAATAATTATTGAGTTTTGTAAAATTGGCATTGGTTTTAAATCTCCTACAAGCGCAAGCCCTTGTAGTTAATTACACTGTAGGAAATCGGAGTCTCCTACAAATACCCTCGATTAAAATAATGGTAGAAAAATTATATACCGATTTGTTAATAGTAATGTCAAAGGAGGTGAATTTGGAGTTTCTATAGGGATTGGATTGAATTTTGAACACCTATTTTAGAGTCAATGAAAGAGAAGTATGAGGGACATAGAGATTCTAAAATAATTCAAAATTTTCCCATACTAATCTAAGTGTTGGGTTTTAAATTTTTTATTAAGAGAGGCTTTAATTTGAGTTAAATGAATTCTTAGAAATTTGGGACTATATTCCCAAAGGTTGGGTTTTATGAATTAAAATCAGCCCCACATCCTAAATAAAAATTTGGCATCGGATAACAGTGACTTGAACCTAAGTAATGATGTACAAAACTTGTTCTTACCCTAGCCTGAATTGAGTATAAAGTTAACCACCTAGGCAATTGAAATACATGGGCCTAGTCAATTATGAAAGAGGGGTAAGGATATTGTTATTAAAGTTTTTGGAATTAGGACCAACATCTAAAGTAAATCCTAATTGGTCCTTTGACTTATGTAGGGTAAAAATGCATAAGACATATGAAATTAAAATTTTAGACACTTCTTTTATTTACTACTAATGTATTGCATGCCAATTGCCTCGATAAATGGTTAGATTGGAATGAAAAAATTTAAAAAGGCTTAAAATTAAATTTTATTCTAGAGATTGCATAGACTCTCCTTAACAGATCTGCACCCTCATAGGCTAGGTGGTCTTCTAAAACTCACAGGCGAGGAGGTACCTAACAAAAGGAAAGAAGAATATATAAAAGATGCTTATACTAACTCCCGGTGTTCCCGGGCTTACTTCTTAGATCGTCGGAGTTTCTATATTATATAAAAACTTTATTTAAGTTTTGAGTAGAAAAACCTTTATCGTGCCCCCAAGAGGCTCTATGTATGAAGGAAAAAATAAAAAAGATGTATAAATTCCAAAAAATAAGGAAAAGTAGGAAAGATCTTATACACAAGAAAAGTACATCGAACATCAATAAATATAATTAATTCCTAAAAAAAAGTTCATAGGCAAGTGCCCTATTTCTTACAACTGTGAATTGCAAGAATTAAAAGTGGTTGGGCACCACAAACCACAAACCTAAATTGTAACCCTAAGATGGATGCAAGTAGACTTTGAGTGGGATACTCCATATCTTCAGCTCTTTATCCTTCACCTCCTCAGGTTCCTTGGATTCATCGTACTTGGGT
Organism: Dendrobium catenatum; assembly: GCF_001605985.2. NCBI lineage: Eukaryota > Viridiplantae > Streptophyta > Magnoliopsida > Asparagales > Orchidaceae > Dendrobium > Dendrobium catenatum. The sequence goes on along the minus strand of NW_021318793.1, from coordinate 287,819 downwards.
ACCCAAATGGGAAAGAAAACTTTACCCTGAGATGGAGGTTATTCTTCCCACTTTGGGTAGTAGAGTGATTCAAAATTGATCTTCTAGATGGAAAAGGACTATCCCCCTGAGGGGTATCAATTCCTCTTTTAAAATCAATTTTGGGTCTACATATCCCAAACTCAAAGACATTTTTACAACTTTTAACTTCTTGATAAATTATATTGATACAAAATAAGAAATTATAGACTCTCCTATAAGGTTATCTTAAGGATTTAAATATTAAATCAATCACAAGCAGTTATATATAATGAAATTAAATACTAAATCCATCCATAATTGTCCATGCTCTTATTTATTTGGGGGCTAAGCTAGCTAAAGCACCTGTGGCATTTAAAATAATAATTATTTTCTTAGCCCCCTTTTATTACTCTATATGAGCACAACCACCTATAGAAAACCTAATGAGTAACCAGAATGATCCTAACCTAAGAGTAAATTGTCACCCATCACATCATCAATCCACATAGTATAATAGAAGTAAATAAACATTCATGTTAAACATTTCAATCACAACATGGAATCAAATCTCAAAAAACCCGGTACACACTAGTAAAGTAAGCACGAGGCTAGCCCATACTAGAGTTGGTTGTCCTAAGAAATCATCTAAAGTGTGTGTAGAAGATTGTGTTGTTGGGGTAGATCCTAAATTGGGTTACTTGTTTATTTTCTTTAACATTTGTGTTTGTTAAAGGTGAATGGAAAGATTTAAGTCTAATGTTGAGTATTAATGTGTTAAAGGTTAACTTAGGATAGCTTCTAGGGATTGATTGATTGAATGGTTAAAGATTAAAGGGTTCATAAATTTTATTTAACTCAATTAGTGGATAATTTTAAAGTTAAGTTAATTTATATTTTTCATCAACTAGTTTATGGCGTTGAGCCACCCAGCTTGATGAACTAGGCCTCCTTAGGATACGTAGCAACGCAACACGGAGTAGTCTATCCTAAAAACCATATTGATGTAGTTGGATTAAGGATTTTACTTTAATTAAATAATTAGAAATTCATGGATTTAAATTTTTACGCTCTATTGAATTCCTTCATGGCATTATGCTACCAAGCTTGAGGAACTAGGCCTCCTTAGGACACGTAGTCCCACAGCCCGGAGTACTCCATCCTAAAAACTTTAACTCTTGAGTAATGGTTGTGTATTAGGTTATTAGTTAAGTTGACTTATTAATAAAATAGGATTTTTTTATAATTTTAGCAAATTATTACATTTTTTAGAATTTTTGGAATTATTTTTATCGCATTAATTAAGGATTCAAAATTTGACATTTTAAAGAGAAGTTAATTATGAAGGTTTTAGATTTTTAATAAATTTTAGGCCTTGTGAAGGGTATTTAGACTATTAATTTGCTTAATTTAGGGGTTTCTACAAAAAGTTATAATTTTTTGATGTTTTGGCCTAAATTTGAACTACGATTGACCGATAAGTTAACTTTTTTACTTTGACTTGATTTTAGCAATTTCATTGAAAATATTAGATTTTAATGAAGATTGAATGGTTTTTAGTTTGATTAAATTAGATTTTTTTTGTAATTAACTATAATTCATCAAATTTTGAGTATTTTTTTGGAAATTTTTAAATAGCCTTAATTAAGATTTTTTGGATTTCAATCTAAATTAACCATAAACCTCTTAAAAACAACCCCAAAGATCAATGATAACCTAGGTAGGTGCTTAAGAGAATTTGGAGGATTTTGGGAATTTTTAAAAATTTTAATTATTTATTTGAATTAATTATTAATTTTCCTTAGAAATTAAACGAAAATGAAATTATGGTTTATCTGATAGAGCTTTTTTTTATGGGTTGAGTTTTTAATTGGGGTTAATTAGACAACATAAATAGAATTTTAGGATTTAAATTGAATTACTATTTAATTAATTTGGAATCAATGTCAAATTTAAAGGGGAATTTTGGGGTTCCTAATTGATGGACCAAATGGGTCCCAAACCTAGTGAATTTTTTTCCATGATATCACCTAATCTAAAGGTCCAAACCCTTTGAATTTGACGTCAATTGGACCTCTCTAAGGTGGCTAACCAAGTAACCTCTAGGTAACATTTGATAATTCCTAGGCTCCTACACTAAGCTTTGATTGGGGTGCAATTAGTAGCTCTAAACTGATTAGACTAAGCATAATTAACAGTCAAAAAATTTGATTCTAATTAACATTAAAAAGATTGCAACACCAATTTGAATTTAAGGGTCACACTATGACCCTTAAACCCAAATTGACATGAACTTTCCCTTAGACTCCTCAAAGAGAGGGGAAATTTTGGACATGTCCGAGACATGCCCAAATTCATTCCCCTAAAATCCCAATCCATGGAGACTTAAAGTAGTCTCATAAATGCAATAAGACTATAATAATTCAAATTTAAATTAACATACATATAAGATTGATCAAGGCTAGGGACTATATACATTTGAACATCTCTCTGAGATCTTTCCAATGATCCAAAGAACATGTAAATTGACCATGTAGAAAGGAAGTTGTAATTTTTTATTATTTCCCATGATTTCTAGAATTAATAAACCTAGATTACATAGTTAGTGCAACTTTTACTTGTGGGCATGTTCTGATTGGTTTAACAATCATCAGCACTGACTATGTAACGGTTGGATTGATAATGGTCATTGGATCATTGATTAGATGGATGCAATCAAATTGGCTCTAGAATCATGGGATTTTATCCAAGTCATTGATAAAAATCGACTCCCATGATTTTATCTTCAACCTCCCATAGGTGCCTGAGATAATAGGGCTTTTCTAATGTAATGAGAGTGATCCCACTAGCAAAACTCAACCAAAACCCATAAGAAGGACTCAGAGACCACAAATTATCAATCCAACAATAAAATTCCAATGGTTTGATGTTTATCTCACACTTGATCGATGCTACTTAACTAGGCCCTTGAGATTAAGTTCTTACTATGTAGAAAGCCCCAACGGATGGGTTTTTTCTCTCTAAAAGCTTTAGGAGATGAAGGTGAGCAAGTTTCCTTCTGAATCGGAGATATAAGGATCATTGAAGGTTTAAATTTAAGTAGGATATGAATGGACTTCATTGGAATTCACTTGAATTAGTAAGCAGAGGGGGCTGGGAAACTAGGAAATGGAAAATAAGGATATAGGGAGCTGTATGGAAAGTTTTGAGATATCTGTGAGTGAATGATGGGGACGGGTTTAAGTGCCCTATTCAAATGCCTCCTAGGGCCATAGATAGTTAAGATGGCTCTAGTAAATCATTAAATGGCAGTAACTAGAAGGGGACATCATCTTAGAGCCTCATGAGCTCAAGCATAGTGAAGCTAGGCTTTGGAAGTCTTTGGGTACAGCTCCAGGATGGGGGGACCACAAAGAGCATCTCCCATTCACTGTAGCCACCACCGGCTAGTGGTAGGCTTGGTTCAGCTGGAAGGGGTATGAAAGTTTATTAGGTATGTTAAGCCCTTATAAACTATCCCATGGCAAACCAAGAGGGGCATGAATTTGTATTTTAAAAATCTTTCTATCAAAACACAAACTCAAATCAAAGTTCACTATAACAAAATCAAAGTGTGGAAATTAAATGAGAAAAATAGTAATAAAGAACACAGAGATTTATAGTGGTTCGGTCAACTCGACCTACGTCCATTTCCTGGAGGTGCCCTCCGAGTATTGCACTAAACTCAGTGTCTCTCCTTTTTCTCCCATAATATGGTGGAGAAACCTTTACAAATCCCCTTTCCACCGACACCGGTGAGGAAGAGAACTCAACTCCTTTTGCTTCCTACTGAAGCAGGTAAAAAAACTTGATTTATTACTGAAGTAGACCTCTCTCAAACCCTCAAGGACTAGGGACGACGACCAGAGAAGATGACTTAAATCCTTAATCGGAGCAATCTTTGTGAAACCTCTCATAAACTTGCCCTCACAAGATCCTCTCCCTCTCTCCCTTTCTCTCCCTATCCTATAGGCTCTCTCAGGTCAAGACAGCAGCAAAAGATACTCTCTTGGCTAAAATAAGAGGTCTTATAAAGAAGAACTTCAAAATAGCTCTTAATTATAATAAATCAACATTATCATCCAAGACGATCGGTTGATCATCCTGTGCAATCAATATAAAATCTGCTCAATCAGCCAGGATGATTAGGGATGATTAAAAGGAAATTTGTTTATATCATCTAGGATGATAGAATATTGTTCTGTACCACAAGTAAAAATCAACGAATATTGTTCAGACCATTGCCCTGGATGGGAGTCTGGATGAGAAAAAAGTAACTTGATCGTCCAGGATGATCTCATGATCATCCGGGATGATCAGTTCAAAAAATCACAGAATGTCCAAAACATCGCTCTAAATGGATGTCTAGATGATAAAATATTGACCTGATCGTTTAGGATGATATCATGTTTGTCCAGGATAATTAGTTCAAAACATCAAAGATCAATCCAAAGCATCACCCTAAATAGACGTAGGCCAATGTTTGATCAGCCAACAAGAATTAAGGTTTGTTAACTGATCATCCCATACGATCCTACGATCATTTAGAACGATGTGATTGTGTAATCAAACCTTAATTGCTTTCTTTAATGACCAGATTAATTTGGTCAGAATTATGTTGCATCATCTAGGATATTGTCCTGGATGATGTCCAAAAATAAAATATGCCTTAATTGATCTGGCGGCTAATTCTTTCTTATTTGAGCCTATCGTCCTAGACTATGATAACATCATTCTGGATGAGATACTTAATAACGGCTTCCTTAACAAAGATACCCTAATTAAGGTTCTTATTTTTATTTGATGTCCAGGATGATTTTTAGATCGTTCATCATGATGCGATCAAAAATAAAGAACTCTAAAACAATCATAATTTTTCTCTCAAGTGTTTGTATGTAAGGTTACTTTGCATTAGGACCCACATTGATACATTTGACAAAAGAAAAGATAAAGGATTACAACCTGACTCAGTCCTAGTATACCCAATCTTGAGATGGCTTGAGTTGCACTCTATGTTATGGACCTGAAACATTAATAGGCAAGGCAGTAGTAGAAAAAAAGGATTGTTTACTATCATCAAAATTTTATTCTTTGAAATCAGATTCGCAATAATCTCTCCCATTTTGATGTTGGCAAACACAATTAAATTTTAGTTGTTCAATTGAAGCATCATAGTAAAACTATAGTAACAGTAAAATAGGAAGTTCAAATTGCACTAAAGAAAATAGTACATAAAACCAGTACAAGTACAACTACTCCCCCTTTTGACATCTCAAAAAGGAGGAGGGAATTAAACACAACAGAATCTACACAACATAAGCAAACTACATAAAATGAAAAAGACGACATCATGAAAACAAACTAAAAGAAAGATGACCCCTAATCATTTGAAGGAGGTGGTGGTGGTGGGGGAAAGTAACTGGAAAGAGTGGCAAATTTCTCTCCAAACTCGGCCATGTCCTAGTCATGCTGTAGCAGCTAGTGAGCCACATAGGAATTGAAGTGAGCAATGTCCTCTACATGCTGCTGCTCCTGTGTAGCAATGTAGGACTCAAACCATGCCTCCCACTTGTCGAATCGCTCCACCAACTCATCTAGCTGTGAGTTCTGGCAAAGCGGAGCAGGTGCAGGAACAGGTGTAGGAACTGCCTCCTCCTCAGCTCACTCAGCTTTCTCGTGCCTCAGGTGGAGATGAGTACTATGAAGAATGTGGAAGGAGTTATTTTAGTAGAAGGCAGGCTGCAAGTTTGGTGAAGCAGGATATTGGAGGTTGTATTTGGATTCTAGGTCATAGGCAATGATATGTCCTAGGGCAAGATTGGGCTTCCTTCTATGTCCTGGATCATGAATACTAATCAGATGTTCAATGTATCAAAAAATCAAGTTAGAGGCATTAAATTATCGACGTGCCAAAATGTAGAAAGTGGTGATCGAAAGAGGTGGAGTGATATGAATGCGATCGCCAGCTTTTGGAAGAATAGAAGTACGAAGGACATGTTGGATCATCCTAGCATCTTTGAGTAAGCTGCTAGAGTCTCCAACATGAAAGTGAGCATTTGTGTTTCTTAAAAAATGATTGGCCAGAGCCCATCTATAATTAAGATCAGAACACAGGGTGTGGAGTTTATCTCCTGTAATGGAAAATTGCAAAAGTTCTTGATAGTCGTAGTCTGTGATTTCGATGGGACATCTATTCACATTGGACTGGAGAGCAGTGAAAGAGGAATTTATGCGAAGGCTAGCAAAAAATTCAAAAAGTAATTTAAACTTGAAAGGGACAGTGAGAGTAAGGAGGAAGGTGAGGGTAGTGTGAGCAAACAGGTTAAGGAAAAGATAGGAAAGAATGTGCGGGTTGACAGTCCAGGAAATAGAGATCCCAGCCGTCTTGTACCTTTGATAGGTGGCTTAATTGGCTGCCTCAATAAAGCGAGGATCCAGATTCACCCTTGAGGAAATCCTAGAAGGCATGTAGTAACATTTTCCTTTGTCCATAATCAAGAAAATAAAGAGTGAGTAAGAGCATAAGAGGGATTAAGAAGGGTTGTGTGAGAAAATCTATTTGACAGCCTCAGTTAAAAAGAATACGACCGATCGTCCAGGATGATCATAGAATCATCTAGGATGATTGGGTGTAAAAGTATATCTAGGATGATTGATCAAAAAGGTGGTAATATCATCCAGGATGATCATATATCATCTGAGACAATAAGACACAGGCGATCGTCCCGATGAGATATTCTGGATGACTGTTGAAAAAGTAGATCGTCCGGGATGATTAGGTGGATCGTTTAGGATGATGCATAATAATGGATCATACTAGCCAAATTTTAAACATTTAAAGTATTTCCACTTGTATCATCCAGGATGAACAGGTGGATCATTCGAGATAATCACCAAAAATTTATCATACCGGTCAAATTTAAAGGGCTTGAACGTATTGCCATGTGTATCGTCCAGGATGAATAGGTGAATTGTACAGGACAATTACAATTAATCAAATAGAGAGTAAGAACATCATCCACGATAAAGAGGATCATCAAGAATGATCAAAAATGATTGAAGCAGAAGACGATCAGATCATCCAGGATGATGATGAATAGTCTAGGACGATCAGAAGCAGAAGAGTCCTATCAGTCATTAGATGGAATTTCAAGAGTGAATTGAACTGATCATCCAGGATAATACGAATATCATCCGGGATGACATGAAAAAAAGTTTAAAATTAGAAGATGGATGGAGATGATCTTTTTTTTTAATTATGCAATAGCAATTAAAAAAAGATCTAGATACAAGCTAAAGCAAAGGCTCACATTTCTTCTTAAACAAAGAACTAAGAGAAGAAGGTATGCTAGCAAAAGAGAAACTATCAAAACAAAAATTCTTATCTAAAGCCAAAGTATCAAACATATCGGCTACTTGATTATAATTTTTATGAATATGGTGAAAGATTACCTTATTGATATCGTCCAAGAATAGAAGATCTACCTCTACCCGGTTGTAGATTTGCCACTTAGCCTTATTCAAAGAATTATGAATGAACTTGTTAATATTGAGATTATCACCTTCAATTATTACTCCTTTGCTATCAAACATCCAAGATTGAATGAATTTTGGAATTGACATCACAACATCCATCTCAAGTTGGGCTATATCCCAATGAATTCTTCTTTCACCGAAGGTACGTAATAATCTCCCTTTGTAATCTCTAAAGATACATCCAATTATAGCTCTATTTGAGGGTAAGAGAGATGCATCAACATTAATCTTAATCCATTCTAGAGGTGGAGGGTGCCAAGTATTTTGAAACTCCCTAGAAAGATTAGCACCCCAACTATCTATGAATGGATTAGAGATTTTGAAAGCTGTAGACATAACATTTGCTACAGTAACAGAGATATAACATGCGTCTTTACCACGGGAAACTTCATTTCTGTTCTTCCAACATAAGTATACCGTGGTACAATATACATTGACTATGTTAGGAGAAAAAGCAGTAAGAGTTTTCAAATCTCTTAAACAGTCGTCTAAAGATTCAAAAGTAGGGATATAGAAACCCCACTCTTGAATTTTATGTATAACATCCAGCAAATGATTACAACTAACAGCAATATGTTCCAGATTTTCTACCTCTTGACAGCCTCTAGCACATAAGTCAGAATTTGTAAGCTTCCTATACTTCAAAAATTCATTGGTAGGAATGGCAAATTTACTCATCCTCCACCAAAATAGCTCAACCCGAGAGGTAAGTTTTAGTTTTTTTAACCACTTTGAGAACCCCAAATCTTCTTCAATATTATCATGATTGTTGCATGCTTCATAAGCATGAGCAGTGATAGTTTTGCTTGATAGAGGGCAAATCTCCTCCAAATAATCTTCAGTAGCCTCCCCATCAATCAGGATTTGTAAAATAAAAGTGATTAAATTCGCATGGAAGAAACAATATAAATCTTCAACTTTCCATCTTCCATTTGAATTGATGAAGTAACTAAGCTTTAGTCCTTCCGAACCCAAGCAATCAGCAGTTATTGGCCATTCATTCAGACATTTGTCTAACAACCAAATGCCATTGAGAATATCAATCTTCTGCCCATTAACCACTCTCCATCTTAGTAAAGGTTTTAAGTATTCAGCACCCTCACTTAGAATTTTCTAAGTAATTGAAGAACCTTTCCTACAATTTGCTTTCAGCAAATTGTCTCCATATTTGGCTGAAATAACTCGATGAAGTAATGAGTCTGTGTTTTGTATCATCCTCCAAGACAACCTTGCTTTAAGAGGTCCAGCTCTACTAACAGCCGAATGAAAGTTCAGACCCCCCCCCCCCCCCCCCCCCCCCCCCCCCTTCAAATTTTGGCTTACAAAGAGTTTTCCAAGCAACGTAATGCATACCTTTATTGCCATTCCTTTTATGCCAAATAAAATTTCTACAGCATTTATCAATTTCCTGAAGCACTTTCCTTGGAACCAAAATATGAGTATAAACAAATTTTGGAAGAATCAAAAGAGACGACTTAGCAAGGGTGATCTTACCAGCCATAGAAGGACATTTACTCCCCCACATCTTCAGCTTCTATAAAATTTTGTCCATGAGATATTGAAAATCAGCCTTAACTGGTCTTCTCAGCATCAACTTAACTCCTAAATACTGCAGCTCTCTGATAGTTTTGAAATTCAGAATTCTCTTTACCCGTTGAATATTAGCATGGTTTGTTCTTTTACTGAATAAAATTTGAGACTTGGAATTGCTAACTCTCAGTCCCGTCCAGGAACAGAAGTCCGAAACTATGCTTTTCAGATTAGAAGCTTGCTTTTGTGAAGCTTGAGAAAAAATCAGAAAATCATCGGCATAAAGAAGTTGATTAATATTTTGAGATCTAGGAGAGATTTGAATTCCCAAATCTAAACCCCTTTGTGCCCTGGCTAAAGAAAAAAGTTGAGAGCAAATAATAAAAAGATAAGGCAATAGAGGATATCCTTGACGAAAATCATTCTCTGCTTTGATCCGATTGGAAGATTTACCATTCATAAGAAAAGAGAATCTAGCATTCCTAAAACATTCCATAATAAGCATAGGGATCTTCAAAGGAAAGCCAAACATCTTTAAGACTTGATTTAACGTCTCCCAACTCATGCTAACGTAAGCTTGTCCCATGTCAAGCTTATTCGCCATCAAACCTTCTTTTTTTTTTTTTTTTTATAATCTAAACTTATGGAAAACCTCTTGGGTTAACAGGAAATGATCTGACTATGATCTTCCAAGAAGAAAAGCAACCTGTTCTTCGGTGACACATTTTGATATACACCTTTTCAATCTATTCAAAATCATAGTAGCCACAAGCTTATATGTAGTTTGACACAAACTTATAGGCCTAAAGTTAGACGAAGCAATTGGATTTTTTATTTTAGGAATTAAAACAATAAAAGTATCCTTCCATTCATCATGCATACAGCCGGTTTTAGAAAAACTATCAATAGAATTCCAAGTTTCCTCCTCCATAATTTTCCAATAAAATTTGAAGAATGAAGTAGTAATTCCGTCTAAACTAGGGGGTTCGTTGTTACCTTGATGAAAAATAGCATTGATTAACTCTTCTCTCGTGAAATCAGCATTTAACATATCAGCATCTTCTTCTAAAAGTTTCAAATTATCAGGAATTAGAGGCCATCTCATCAGTGTGTATTCCCTAGCAGTCAATTTTTTCTGAAAAAAGTTATGGAAAACTGCTTCAATTTGTTCAAGATCTTCCACAAGAATATCATGCTCATCTCTGATTTTCCTAATCAGGTTGCCATTCTTCTTAGCAGATGCAAATTGATGAAAAATTCTTGAATTAATATCACCTTCCTCATGCCATCTGATTTTAGCTCTTTGATTCCACCACATGGATAATCTTCCCAAGGTAACATTCAACTCATGTACCTTATTTCTCAAAAGCTTCAGCTCATCCTCCGTGAGCCCTTCTCCACTAGATTCTTTGATTTGCATATGTAGAATATCTCTCTTTAGTTCATTCTTCAAGGAATTCAATTCTTTGCATTTATTTTTATTCCAAAAATATAATGCTTTCAAAGTTCTTCTCAGCTTTCTTTGCAGAATTTCAGCATTACTACCAAAATCTGATTTTTCCATGCCTTCAAAGCAATGTTCCAAGTTGCTATATAAGTCTTCCAAGTGTCTTCAAATATAAAAAATTTAGATTTCTGATTTTGAGGCTCAACCACATTAAGTAAAATGGGACTATAGTCCGATGCTACCCTTGGTAAATGATGAACCTTAGCCATAGGGATTTTTTGAAGAGTAACAGAATTTAAAACACATCTATCCAATCTCTCCCAAATTCTAGAAGTGCCTTCCTTATTATTACTTTTTTTTTAAAAAAAAATGCATCAAATTGCATTAAGAACAAAAAAGAGAACTAATTACAAGTAATAAAAGGATCACATTCCTCCTTGATTAAGCCCAACAACAAGGAAGGAATGTTCTCAAAGGAAATACTATCAAAAAAGAAACTACTCTCTAATGCCATAGTAGCACAACAATTAACTACTTTATTACAACTTCTATAAGCATGGAGGGAAATAAATTTATTGAAATCATTTAAGAAACATAAATTTTTTGTCGGCCATTTATCTACATGCACCTTATTCTTCTTTAGAGAATCATGAATAAATTTGATAATATTTGTATTATCACTTTCAATGATTAGCCCTTTACATTCCAGCATCCAGCTCCTCAAGAACTCCCTCACCGTGAATAATTCTTCTAGCTCAAGCTGACCAATATCCCAGTGAGCTCCATTCTTCCCAAAAGCACTAATAAACCTGCCTTTGTGGACTCTAAAAACACCACCAATACCATCCAAATTAGAGCTAAGAAAAGAGGCATCAACATTAATCTTAATCCAATCTTTTGGTGGAGGGCACCAAGTACTTTAAGACTCCCTAAGAAGATTAGTACCACAGCTAGTAAGATATGGACTAGATTTGGAGATGGATGAAAACAAAGCATTAGAAGCAACTATAGAATAAGGCAAAGCAGACTTACCATGCTTGACATCATTTCGGTTCTTCCAAGAGTGATACACAATAGAGTAGTAAATTTTCACAATCCCAGAATTATGGGTTGCTAGCTTATGTAACTCCTTTAGACAGCATTCCAGAGAGCAGAAAATAGGAATAAAAATACCCCATTCATGCATCTTCACGATGACTTCAATCAAATACTTTCAATGCAACATGATATGTTCATAAGTTTCACTTACTTGGCATCTTCTAGCACAAAGAGCATTATCCAAAATTCTCCTATTCATAAGAAACAGATTGGTAGGAATAGCTGATTTACCCAACCTCCACCAGAAGATTTCCACTTTCTTATTCAGTTTCAATTTCTGCGGCCACCTAAAGTAATCAACATCCTCCAAAGTACATCTATTGAACCACATCTATTCATACACCAAAGCAGATACAGTCTTTCTCGAGCACATCTTCATCAGCTCCAGCCGATCCTCCTCCTCATACTCAATACGAATTTGAGTAATCAATAAGATAAGATCAGGATGAAATGCCCTTTGTAGCATAATAAAATTTCACTCACCATTGCTTAATAAAAACTGTTGTACATACATGCCATCCAGAAAATCACAATCAACAAAGGTTGGCCAGCAGTTGATACATTTATCAAGCAGCCATGTATCATTCAAAATATTAATCTTATCACCCTTGCCCAAGCAATTGAAGTAATGTATGTACAGCCATCTTCAGATGTCTACCACCATCCAACAAAATTTGCCAAGCAATTGAAGTAATCTTCTTCTGAGCTCCATTCAAAACATCACCACCATATTTGTCTTTCATTACACGATGGAACAGAGAATTCGGCTTCTGGATATAATTCCATGCCACTTTGGATCTTAAAGACCCAATTCTAAGATGAGGAGAATGTAAGCCCAGCCCTCCCAAACTCTTTGGTTTGCAAATATCACTCCATGCAACATAGTGCATACCCTTGGTTCCATCACTTTTATGCCAAATAAAACTTCTACACATTTTTTCCAGCTCATGTAACATCCTCTTGGGTACCATAGAATGAGTAATTAAAAAATTTGGCGTAGAAAGCATAGAGATTTCAATGAGAGTCAACTTACCTCCCAATGACAAAGACTTCTTGCTCCAAACATTGAGTCTATCCCTGACATTACTCATAATATCTTGAAAATCAGCCATCTTGATTCTATTGAGAGATATCTTCACTCCCAAGTACTTAATCTCTTTCACAACTTTGAAGCCAAGAACCCTAGCAATCCTCTTCTTCATAGAGTAACTAACCACCTTGTCGAACATCATCTGAGACTTGCTGACATTTACTCTTTGCCCAGTCCACTTACAAAAATCCTCAACAATGATCTTCAAAACATTAGCAAGATCAACAGATGCATGCGAAAATATTAGCACATCGTCTGTATAAAGAAGATGTGTGATCTTTGGTCCTCTAGTTGAAATTTGAATGCCAAGACTTTGCCCCCTTTGCTCAAGTGAATTGGACATAAGTTGTGAACACAAAATGAAGAGATACTGTGAGAGTGGACACCCTTGACGGAACCCATTCTAAGCATTAATCCACTTGGAATTCTTCCCATTGATGATAATGGAAAATCTCACATCTACAACACATTCCATGAGAAGGTTAGAGAAAATAGTAGGAAAACCATAGCAAATCAAAATGTGCCGAAGAGTTGTCCATCCCATGCTATCATATGCTTGCTCCATATCAAGTTTAAGAGCCATCAACCCCTTTTTATTTTTGAACTTGTGAAAGATCTCCTGAGCTAATAAGCAATGCTCTGTATTAGGTCTTCCATGTATGAATGCCACTTGCTCTTCAGAAATCATCTTAGAAATACCCTCTTCAATCTGTTAACTAACATGGTAGCCACAATCTTATAGTTAGTTTGGCATAGGCTAACAGGCCTAAAGTTAGAGGGAATCAAGGGGTTCTTAATTTTAGATACCAAGAAAATCAAGGTATCCTTCCACTCCCAATTCATATGACTAGATTTAAAGAAACAATTGACAGCAATCCAAAGAGTCCTCCACACAATACTCCAGTAACTCTTGTAAAAAGAAGAAGTAACACCTTCCAAACCTGGAGACTTGTTGTTCCCTTGCTGAAAAACCGAAAGCTGCAGCTCATTCACAGAAAATTCAGCATTATGCACATCCATATCTTCAACTGTTATCTTCTGGTTTTCAAAAGCTGATGGCCAACCCGTTACTTCACATTCCCTGTGCTTCCACTTCTTCTCGAAAAAATTTATGAAGATCTTCTCAATTTGATCTTCCTCATCATGCAAATTGTTGAATTCGTCTTTAACTTGAAAAATCCGGTTCCCATTTCTTCTAGCCGTGGCTAAGCAATGGAAAAGCTTGGAGTTTGTATCACTCTCCTCATGCCTCCTAGCCTTAGCTCTTTGGTTCCACCATGTAGATAATATTCTCAAAGTAACATTAAGCTCATGCACTTTGTTTATAAGCACAAAAAGGTCTTCAAAAGACCAATTAACATCCGAAGCTTCCTTATTTTGAAGTTCAAGGATTTCCTTCTTCAATTTCTCCTTCAATACATTCAAATCTTTGCACTTGTTTTTACTCCAAAAAAATAGTGCTTTCAATGTACGACTGAGCTTCCTTTGTAGGATCATATACTCATCACGAAATTCATTCTTCTTCCAAGAATGATATACAATGCTCTTAGCTGCTTGGTAGGATCTCTAAGTATCTTCAAATTTAATGGCCTTCGACTTGAACCGCGTCCTTTCATCCATCTTAATTATAATAGGACAATGGTCAGATGCCATTCTAGCAAGATGTCTGGTAACAGGTGAAGGAAGCTTCTGAATAGAAACCAAATTCATCATACACCTGTCTAATCTTTCCCAAATCCGAGAAGCACCCTCTTTGTTGTTACACCAAGTAAACCTTGGCGCAACACTACCAACATCATAAAAATCTGAATTCATCATGAAGCCTTTTATCTCCCTAGGTCCTTTAGAAAATAAGAACCTCTTACCTCCTCTCTTCTCCTCCTTATTTAAGATACAATTAAAATCCCCCTCAATAATGGAAGTAATACAATTCTCCATGCATTTCTCTAATTGACTCCATAGACCACCCGTCTCCTTACAACATATGCTACCATAAACAGTGGCAACTTTCCAAGTTCCCAAGCTGGGCACCAAGAGATTGCCAATGATAACCTGTGAAGAAGCCTCCATAATCTCAAAGGACACCAACTTCACGTTACAAAGTATCAAAATGCCTCCAGAAGTTCCAACAGCAGGTTGGTGAAAATACTCCCAATCATTCCCCATAAGACAATCAGCCTCCCTTCTATCAATACTAGACAACTTATTCTCCATAAGCCCAATAAAGAACATATCTTCATCTCTAACAATTTCCTTTAGATACAAGGAAGCCTCTTTCTTTCTGGCTCCCCTACAATTCCAAAATAAAATGATGACATTTAAAAAGGTACAGAGGATCTCTCCCCACTACTGGGGTTCAACCTCCCATCCCTCTTCTTCTTTTTATAATCAATCTCAACAGGTCCTAGTGATCTCAATTCTTTGGCTAGCTTGATCTTGGTAGCACCACTAAGAGACCCCAAACCAATGCGACTAGCTTTTGGATCAGGTTCTTCTGAGCCCTTGTCTAAAGCTTTATCAGTTTCTCCATGATTCCCAAGATATTCCTCTCCATTCTTCTCATCCAAAATAGCAAAATGATTAGTTGATTGAACTTCAAACACCTCAGCCCCAACAACCTTCTCAGTATTTGAACTCTTCCCTGGAGCCACAACTGATTTTTTAGCAACAACATCTGCCTCTACCTTCAACTGGACTTCCTCCATCATACTAGCCTGTTGGTTGTTATTTCCTCTGTTATCAGAGTTAATCCCATTATCCTTTACTCCTCTACCAGTGGCAATATCTCTTTTAAACCGACTATTTCTAAAATGGACATGAATCCACGGGCCATATTCAGAACTGATCACATAAGGTTTACTATCAGATTCATCCTTCTTGCCTTCCCCGGTAACTACATCCGTCTTCTTCATCGTTTGGTCCTGTATCCCAAGAGTTACATTTTCTGGACAAATCTTCCTGTCATGACCCACTCTACCATGTTGATAGCAAAGAAGATAAATTTTCTCATAATCCACCCATTGGAAGAACCTCCCAGCTGAACCTTCAACCCAAACACCATTTGGAAGCTTCTTCTCCAAAAAAAATCCTTACACAAACACGAGAAAATTCATGCTTACTCCAGCAAAAGGTATTGCCATCTACGTACATTGGCGATCCAAAGCAAGAAGCAATTCTTGCTATACTATCTTCATCCCAACAATACAATGGTAAGCACGACAATCTAATCCAAATAGGAGCAGAGATACCCTTAAACCAGTTTGGATCAAACGCCCACTTATCCATACCAACAATGAACCCATGCACTTACCAAGGCCCTCCAATCAGAATTTCATCAACCACCTCACTCATCTTAAACGAGCACAGTATCCAGTTCATTACAATTGATGTTAAATGAAATCTATCGTAATTACTCCATTGCTTTCTCAGCTCTAATCTACAAACCAAAAATGGCACATTATTCCCCAAGACTTTAAGCACTATCGAATTCTTCAAAACTTTAGAATTCTCTGCCTCCCTATCTGCATTTAACTTGACCGCAACACCATCCTTAGAAAATTCAACCTGGTCTCTATTAAATGTAATCTTGATAGGCTTCGGTTTCGACCAGGCCTCAGCAACCTCTCCAATACCCTCCAGTACAGAATTATCATTTATCTTGGTCTTCGAAACTCCAATACTCCTCAAATCCTTTATAGAATTCTTGCAAAAATCCACAATTTCATCATCTAACTAAACTTCCACAGAATTTAGATCATTTTCAATAATACACCCCTTAGGCGCATCAAGAACTCCAGAAAAATTATTCACCCGTAAAATTAAATCATCCGAAGCCGAAGAATCAAGATTCGCCAAACCTGGATTACTCTGTATATCCATCTTCTTCTGCACAACCAACTCTTCCACTAACACATTCTTCTCCTCTCCTTCAACAGGTCCTTGAAGGATCAATGGTCTAACCCCTTCTCTAATCAGAATACCATTCGAGCCTCTACCATTGGCCCGAAGAGGGCCATATGGTCGTGGAGTAATCATAAAACTGGCAGAACAACGCCAGTGATCATCCGGCACTAACACCTCCGAACGCGGATATCCCGTGCAAAATAAGTTTAAACCAGGCGGTGAACTTTCTCTCTCTAGAATTTCAATCAAACGTTCTCTCTCTAGAGAATCCCATAAACCGGCAGAATCGTTCAACCTTCCTTATTATTAAACTAAGTAAAACTTGGACCAATAAATTCAATATCATAAAAGTCATTATTTATTAAAACCACTTCATCTCTTCAGGTCCACTTGAAAAATGGAACCTCTTCCCACTCTTCTTATCATCTTTACAAAGGATGCAATTGAAATCACCTCCGATAATAGCAGGTAAGTCACCAAGCATACAATTCTCAAGAGTCTGCCAAAGACTTCTACAAGATTGCACACCCTTCCTCCATAGATAGTAGCCACCTTCCAAGTGCCCAAAGCTTGGCTGTTAAGAGTCCCCATAATTAATTGGGGAGAATGTACACTGACTTCAAAGGAAGCCACATATTTCTTCCATAAAACTATAATTCCTCATGATGTGCCAACAACCAGATGATGAAAAAAATCCCAATCGCTTCCAATAAGCATATTGATATCTTGTCTATCTAATTAAGAAATCTTAGTTTCAGTAAAACCAACAAAAAAACCCTCATTTTTTTCACAATCTCCTTAAGATATAAGGAGGCCTCCCTCTTTCTAGCCCCCCTACAACTCCAAAAGATAAATGAAGATAATAAAAAACAACAGGGGAAGTCTCCCCCATCATTTTGCTATTTTTGTTCTCTCTTTTCCTCATCCTTTGAGCTGCTTCCACCAGTCCCAAAGATCTTAACTCCTTAGACAGTCTGAATTTACTTGAACTTGTCAATGATGGCATTTGATCCCCTCTGTCCTGTAATTCATTGGCATTAAACATTTTTTTATCCAGAGTAGCTTCAGCAACTTCTTCAGCCTTAGACTCATTTTGAACTTCAGTAACGACCCCTTTAAAAACTTCCCCTTTCTTAAGATCTTCTTCCAGAATCTGGAAATTATTCTTGCTACACAAATCTGTTGGACCCTTATGAATCCTGACTTCATCTGAACCATCCTTATCCTTGGACAATGTTAAATTGCCTTGTAATCTTTCTGATGTAGCTGGATCCCCCAACTCGACTCCATCTTGAGCTTGTGTCAAAATACCAACAGGTTTATACACCTTCTTAGTTACATTAGAGCCATAATTCATTCTTACATTCCTGAATCTTTTTCTCCTAAAATTCACGTGAATCCATGGCCATATTCATCACTTTCTTGTTGTTTTAGACTTTCATCAGTAGGAATACAAACCTTCTTCATTGAATCCTTTGCTCCAGTCACATTCATTTCCTTAGCCTTCAAATAATTCAATTCAGAGCATATAGTTTTACTATGTCCAACTTTTCCACATTGATAACAAAGGGAAGTCAACTTCTCGTATTCAACTTTTTGAAATGTTCTCCCATGTATACCTTCTATCCAAACTCCCTTGGGAAGTTTTTTTCTAGATCAATACGCACACATCAACGTGCATATTCTCTCTTTCCCCATTTGAAAGAGTACCCATCATGTAGCATAGGAGTTCCAATCATAGAAGCTATTCTAGAAAAGTTTTCCTCATCCCAGCAGCTCAACGGTAAACCAAGAAAATGAATCCAAACTGGAGATGTAATACCTTTTAATGATTCCGTAGAAAATGAAGATGACCATCTATCCATTCCAACAATACGATTCCGTAGAAAATAAAAATGAATATGAAGGTCTCCCCCTTAGTACTTCTTCCATGGATTCATTGTTAGTGAAAGAACAAAGAATTCAATTTCATCCCAAAGTTGTAAGATGAAAGCTACCGAATCTACTCCATTGTCTGCGAAGTTCATGACTGCAAACAGAGAAAGGAAAATCATTTCCAAGCACTTTGACTACTAGTGATTTCATTAAAACCCGAGAATTGGCCAATTCCATCTCCGAATTGAGCTTTACAGCCACCCCCGTCTTCAGACATTTGTGTAGAATTCATGTTATAACTCAACTTGATGTGTTGATTTTTCTGCCAAGCCGACGTAAAATTGTTTGTAGGATCAGATTTGTTATTATTTTCCAATAAATTTTTAAAAATAAAAAATAAAAATAAGGCACAAGATATAAATTCTCTAGTGATTAGAAAGGAAAAATAAAAAATACAAAAGAAAATAAAATAATAGAAGTGAATCAAATTAAAAACTAAAAGAAAAATAATCAAAGAAAAAAAAAAAAGAAAACAACAAGCAACAAATAAAATTCAAAAATCAATAAGAATCAAGTTCATGCATTTATATTAATCACACTCAATCTGGTCTTTAAAATGCCAAAAGTGTCGAAGGAAGTGGTTTAGTAAAGATTTTATCCAGTTGATTCTCAGTTGCCATATGGTGTAACTCAATGTCTCCCTAGGTCACACGATCTCTAATAAAGTGATGCCTTATATCTATTTGCTTGGTCCTTAAATGTTGGATAGGATTCTTAGAAATGCATATTATACTATTGTTGTCACAAAGGATCAAAATTGTGCCTACAGGTAATCCTAAATCCAAAACTTACTGCTTCAACCAAAGGACTTGGGCCACACAACTCCCTAAAGCAATGGAAAGTGCAACAAAGTTTTGCTTCCTACTGGACTAGGAGATTAAAGACTATCCTATGAATTAGTAAGTCCTAGAAGTGCTCTTTCTATCCATCTTACATCCTGTAAAATAAGAATCAGAATATCCAATAATCTCAAAGGAAGTGTTATTCCTAGGATACCAAATTCCTAAGTTTTTTGTCCCTATGAGGTAACTAAGAATTCTCTTAACTATAGTAAGGTGGGATTCCTTAGGATCAGCTTGAAATCTACCACAGAGACAAATAGTAAACATTATATTAGGTCAGCTAGTAGTCAGGTAAAGTAAAGATCCAATCATCCCCATATACTTCTTCCAAACAACTAATTTTTCATTTGGGTCCTTGTCCAACTGAACACTAGAGGTTATGGAAGTATTAATTGGCCTGACTTTATCCATTTCAAATTTCTTCAAGATGTCCATTATGTACTTTGATTGATTTAGAAAGGTTCCATCATCTAGTTATCCTATGCTAAACCCCAAAAAGTATGATAACTCTCCCATTATACTCATCTTAAATTCCTTACTCATTATTCTAAGAAAAAACTCACATAGCCTTTTATCAGAAGATCTAAAAAGTATATTATCGACATAGATCTGAATAATGAGTAATTCATCTCCTACTTTTCTTAAAAAAATGGTGGTGTCTATGCTCCCCTTAACAAACTCCCTCTCTAGTAAGAATGTGCTAAGCCTCTCATACCAAGCTCTCGAGGCCTACTTTAATTCATATAAGACCTTTTTTAATTTGAACACATGATTTGAAAATTAGGAATTCTCAAAACATGGGGGTTACTCTACAAACACATCCTCCTTTATTACCCCATTTAAAAAGGCACTCTTAATGTCCATTTGGAAAAGCTTAAATCCCTTATAATAGGCAAAGGCTAGTAGCACTCTAATGGCTTCCAATCTACCTACAGGGACAAAGGTCTCCTCAAAATCAATCCATTCTATTTGGTTGTACCCCTTAGCCTCCAATCTTGCCTTATTGCTAACTACCACACTAAAACCATTCATCTTATTGTTAAAGACCCATTTGGTTCCAACTACACTTTGTCCCTTTTGTCTTTCTACAAGCTTCCCAAACATTATTTTTAACAAATTGGTTTAACTTCTCATGCATGGCTAAGATCCAAAACTCATCGGAAAGAGCTTCAATGATGTTGGTGGGTTCATTCATTGAGATAAAGGCAGAGTGGTTCACTTCTTTCCTAAGTCCATGCCTAGTCCTAACACCTTCAGAAGGTTCTCTTATGATTAGTTCTTTAGGGTGACTCAAAGAGTATCTCCAATCTCTAGGCAAGGTGTGTATAGGTTCAACCCTTTCCTCCATATTTATTTTTTCTACGCCTTGGGTAATCTTACCTACTCCTTCAGTGTTTTAGGGCTCTACCCTCTTCTCCAAAATTTCAAATTCATCATCATCCTCAACTCTAGACTTCATAGGATTAAATTTATCAAATACTTTATGAGTTGTCTCCTCCATCACCAATATCCTCTTATTAAACACCCTAAAGGATTTCTCCATACTTGAATATCTTAAGAACACTCCATCAAATTTTGGGTCAAATTTTCCTATGTGTGACTTCCCATTATTAAGAATATAAACCAAATAGCCAAAGACATGTTGGTATGAAAGGTTGGGTGTTCTACCCTTAAGAATCTTATAGGGCATTTTATCAAGTTGGACTCTAACATTCACCCTATTCAACACATAACAAGCTGTGTTTATCGATTCATCCCAAAAGTATTTTAGAAGTGAATACTCAGCAATCATGGCTCTAGCAGCTTCAACTAAGGTCTGGTTCTTCCTTTCAGCTACCCTGTTCTGCTGAGGGTCTTAGGAGCTGAGAAGTTGTTACAAATCCCCTTATTCTAACAAAAGTCTACAAATATCTCATTTTCAAACACTCCCCCATGGTCAATATGGATGGTCAAGATCTCATAACCTATCTTTTTCTAAATCTAAGTGAAGAAGGATCTAAACTAATCAAAAGACTCATTCTTATGTGACAAAATTATAATCTAAGTAAACCTCGAGTAATCATCGATAATAACAAAATCATAGACATTCCATTATAAGCTGGAAGTATTAATGGGTCCAAATAAATCTATGTGAAGGGCTTCTAATGGTCTGGAGGTGCTAATCTCCTTAATGGAGTGAAAAGAGGATTGGACTTGCTTCCCTAATTGGCAGGCATCCCAAAGGTGGTCATTAGAGAACTTAAGTTTAGGGTCACCTCTAATTAGGTCTTTCTCGGTCACACTCCTAAGGGTTTTTATATTGGCATGACATAACCTCCTATATAATAACCATGAATCATCAGTAGTAGTGTTTAAACAAAATGAAGTAGCACATTCAATATTATTTAAGTTAAACATGTAGACATAGTTGATCCATTTTCCCTGCAAAATAGTATTGTTATTTAAGCTTAAAATACAAGTATTTGGCAAGAATTTTATGATAAAACCCTTATCGTAAAGCTGACTAATACTGAGCAAGTTATATTTTAGTCCATCTATAAGCAAAACATTTTCAATCAAATGGTTCTTGGATTTTTTGATTATATTTATGCCCACTACTTTCCTGGTGGTGTTGTCTCTAAGAGTAACCTTGCCTCCAGCCCTGGCCTCCAGCATAACAAATTAGCTAGCATCTCCAATCATGTGTCATGAACATCCATTTTCTAGATACCACATGCTCTCATGATACTTTTTGTGAGAGCACACCTACAAAATCACCAAATATCAGATTTAGGAACCCAAACAAGTTTGGGTCCCTTCTTACGGAAAGAAGAATGCAATGCATGTGTATTATGCTGTGAATCATGCAATTTGGGTATGCACACCCAATATGTACTATGATGAACAATACAAGTGTGTGCAATGTGTCCTAACATGCCACATGAAAAACATCTAACACCAGGAAAATGATTTACTAATATACTCGACTGGTGATACTTCCTTTTAAAGTTATTTGATGCATGTAATGATTGTTTATTATTTTCAAAAAATTTAACATTTTTTAGTTTCTTAAACTCCTTTTCTAACTCAGCATGGGATGACTTCAAGGAATCATGTGCATCAAATAATTCAATATGCCTTTTGTTTAATGCATCAAACTCATCAATTAATGACATGTGATTGCTATCGATTGTAGAATAATCTTTTAGAAGGATTTCATGCTATTTTTGTAAATTTAAAAACTCTAATTTCAAACTAGCATGTGACTTTTGAAGTTTCCTATATGATGCGTTAATTTGTTTAGAAACTTGAAATAGTTGTTCTTAGTTTACATACCTCTTCTTGGTCAGATTGACCAAGATGATCGTCTTCCATCAAACATAAGTTTGTAATCTCCTCTTCAGCTTCAATTTTAGAGGAGTTAGATGCAGAATTTTCCTAGAATGCCTTTTAGAACTGCTTCTTGTCCTTGTCCTTTCTGAACTTGGGTTTCTTCTCACCCTTCTCCTTGCTAGGATGAGCCTTGAGTGTAGGACAATCATCTTTAATCAGTCCCAGCTTCCTACATTCAAAATAGATAGTATCATTAGAACTATTAAAATTTTTTTTACCCTTACTTTTATTCCACTTCTGATAGTTCTTATGCTTCTTCCTTAGAAATCTTTTGAATTGCCTCATGATTAAGGGAACATTATCACTTTCAGACTCGAAAGAGTCAGTGTCCATGTCGTTGGCATTCAGCACCACAGTTTTCTCCTTCTTTTTCTCACCTGCATCAAGATTTCTTTGATTCACTGGTTGCTTGTAAGTAATGAGTGATCCAAGTATGTTATCAATCGAATAAGTATTCAAATCTTTAAATTCAATAATTGCAGTAATCTTAGCATCAAAGGCAGAAGGAAAATATCTCAAAATTTTATTAACTTTTTTCATAATTGGTGAGTTCTCTTCCTAAAGCATGCAGTGAGATAACAATTTGTGTAAATTTAGAATACATGTCAGAAATTAATTCAGAAGGTTTCATATAAAAAAGTTCGTAGTCATGCAATAAAATATTCAACTGAGATTGTTTAACTTTGTTGGTTCCTTCATAAGTGATATACAATTTTTCCCAAATTTCTTTACCGGTAATACAAGTTGAAACACACATGTAATCTTCAGATTTTAAAGCACAAAAAAATAGTTCAAGCATTTTGCATTAAGTTGAGCTAGATCCCTATCATTAAGAGTCCATTCAGAGAAAAGGAAGTTGAGTACTAACACCATTAATTTTACCAGTCGAAGGTGTATAACCTTCTTTAATAAGCTTCCACATGCGATAGTCAATTGATTGTAATAATATAGACATGCGAGTTTTCCAAAAATTAAAAGGAATATTATTAAACAAAGATGGTCGAGTAACAAAATACTCTTTCGTAGTATTACGATTACTGAAGTTAGCCATGGATAGAAATTCAAAAGTTTTCAAAAACTTGATTTTATGAATCCCGCTCTAATACCACTTGAAATTTTATTAGGAATGTTAAGCCCTTTATGAACTAGCCCAAGGCTAAACAAGAGAGGGGTGAATTTGTATTTTAAAAATCTTTCAATCAAAACACAAACTCAAACCAAAGTTCACTGTAATGAAAATCAAAGTGAAGAAATTAAATGTGGAAAAATAGTAATAAAGAACATAGAGATTTATAGTGGTTCAGTTAACTCGACATACGTCCACTCCCTAGAGGCACGTTCTGAGTATTGCACTAAACTATATGTCTCTCCTTTTTCCCCCACAGCAAAGCAAAGAAGCCTTTATAAACCTTCTTTCCACCAACACCGGTGAGACAGAGAACCTGACTCCTTTTGGTTTCTCCTAAAGCAGGGAGAGTATCTTGATCGATTACTAAAGTAGACCTCTCTTGAACCTCTAAGGACTAGGGATGATGACCTGAGAAGATGACTCAGATTCTTGATTGGAGCAACCTTTGTGAAACCTCTCACAAACTCTGGCTCACAAGATCCTCTCTCTCTCTCTCTCCCTTACTCTCCCTCTCCTCTAGGCTCTTCAGGTCAAGATAGCAGCAATAGTTACCCTATTGGTTGAAATAAGAAGTCTTATAATGAATAGCTTAAGAATAGCTCTTAATTACAACAAATTAATATTATCGTCCAGGAAGATTGGCTGATCCTCCTGTACTATAAGTATAAAATCAGCTCAATCTGTCAGGATGATTCAGGACGATCAAAAAGAAATTTGTTCATATCATCCAGGATGATAGAATATCATTATATATAATTAGTACAAATTAATGAATATCATTCAATCCATCACCTTGGATGGGAGTCCGGATGATTAAAAAGTAACTTGATTATCTAGGATAATCTCATGATTGTTTGGGATGATCAGTTCAAAACATCATAGATCAATCAGAACATCACCTTGAATTGATGTCTAGATGATGAAATATTGACCTGATCATCCGGGATAATATCAAGGTCGTCTGGGATGATTAGTTCAAAACATCACAAATCATCTAGAGCATCGCCTTGGATAGATGCAGGCTGATATTTGATCATCCAAGAAGAATTAAGGATTGTTAATTGATCATCCCAGACGATCCTACGATCATCCAGGATGATGTGATTGTGCAATCACACCTTAATTGCTTTCCTTAATTGCCAGATTAATTTAGGTATAATTATGCTGAATCATTAAGGACAACATCTTAGATGACATCCAAAAATAAAACATGCCTTAACTAATCTGGTAGATGATTCTTTTTTATTAGAGCCTATCATCCAGGATGATGATAACATCGTCCTGGATGATATGCTTAATGATGACTGCCTTAACTAGGATGCCTTAATTAGGGTTTTTATTTTTAATTGATCATCTAGGATGATTTTTGGATCATCTAGGATGATTTTTTGGATCATCCAGGATGATGTGATCAAAAATTGAGAACACTAAAACAATTAGAATTTTTCCCTCAAGTGTGTGTGTATAAGGTTACTTTGTATTAGGACCCACATTTGATACATTTGGCTCAAGAAAAGGTAAAATATTATAAACTAACTCAGTCCTAGTCTACCCAATCTTGTGCTGGCTTGAGTTGAACTTGATTTTACGGACCAGAAATGTTATTAGGCAAGACAATCATAGAAAAATAAGATTGTTTACTATCATCCAAATTTTATTCCTAGAAATCAAATTCACAATAGGGTGTTGGGGGTTTTAGAAACTCGATAGTGAGATCAATTGGGAATGGAAGTGCCCAATTGTCCATCCTAGGTGGCTCAAGTTGACTGAAACCTACATGGGTTTGGTGAATTTGGGCTCAACTTTGGTTGAGTCAGGGGCTGAGCTGGATGTAGGATGTGCATTAGGTCATGGTGAACCCAATGCAAGTGTTAATTTGATTTAATTAATCCTAGGGTGGAAAGTGGCTTGGGTCATAATTTTTACCACTTTGATCTACCCTAAAGGTCAACCCAAGTTAACCCAAGGATTGGGCTGATCAGGGTAGGTGCCTTACACCTTGAGCCACCTAAGGGTCAGTTAGACTTGGTGAGGCCTAGGTTTTAAATTGGCTCAACCCAAGATGGTTTTGACCCCTTTCTGCTAACCTAATTCCTAACCCAATTTGACCCAAAGATTGGCTCAGCTATATTAACTTGTCACATTTCACTCTCGTTGTCTCTCTGGTGATTTCATGGTGATCTAGGGTTTCTCGTTGAATCTCCTTTTTTGCACTCTCTGGCTCAATTTTTCTACTCGATTTTTCCTTCTTTTTGTTTCCTTTCAGTCTCTTGAGTTGGTTTCTTTCTTTTTTTTTATTATTTCTCTTCTCTCAACTTGGGTGATGACAATGCCATCATCAATGATTCCCTTTAACTCTTCATTTTCTAATGGAAAATCTTGCTCTTTCAAAGATGTGTTGGCTGGATCTTCTTATTTGGTGACTAAATTGCATTTTGTTCAAACCACTTTCAAAGGATGCCATACCGTAATGTTTGATGATTCTATGGTTTCTCAGTTGGCCTCTACTTTTGCATTAACTTTTGTTGATAAGTTCTTCTTACGACAACTAAACCTGGATGTGATAGATTTTTTTTTTAATTTAAAGCTTTTCGATTCATTTCACATTGGTGTGCTAGATTATAGACATATTGTGATTCAACTCTTGAATGATCTTGATTACAGTTACATTTTCTCTAAGATATCTTATTAAATTTAATGTTGTCAAATATAGTTACTCAAATGGACTCCTGATATTGATGTGTGTGAGGAATTACCCATTAAGCCTGTGTGGATCTCCTTTTCAAATAAGAGATTTCATTTCTTTAACTCCTAAATTGTTTTTGGCCATGCTTTGATAACTTTGATTTCCTATCCATCGGTGGCTCACATTTTAGTTGAGTTGGATATCATTAAGAAACATAGTAATGAGGTCTCAGTTGGATTGAAACTAAATGTCTATTTCCAAAAAGTTGATTTTAAAAATTTACCTATTTTTATTCTCACTGTAAAATGTAAGGTCATGGTTTAAGTGTATGTTATAGGTTACACCCTCACCTTCATAAGGAGAAGGAATATTCTAAACAATAGCAGGGGAATTATGGTTTAGTTATTTTATTAGCTAAGGATAATGAGACTCCTTATAAAGTTTTAGTTGAGGAAACTTTGAAAAAATAGCAAAACAATATTGAGGACCCAATGCATTTACATACTGAACAACATTCTACCACTGTTGAGGAACCTATTACTTATAAGGGAGTTGCTTATAATTTTATTCCTTCATTAGCTAATGGTTGTGAGATTGTGGATAAGAAAATGCTTGCTATTACTAATAACCAAAATATTGTTTCATCACCTCCTTTTAGTCCTTATGTTATTAAAGAAAATTTTCCTAATATCGATTTAATGATAACTAATAATAACTTTGCTAATGCTGTGTCCTCTCAACGTATTGTGAATGATCAGGATATTAGGTAGCTTACTGTGGAGGAGGGAGAGTGTAATATTACTAATAATGTTATGGGTGGTAAGGAAAATATGGAAGAAAGGTAAAACTCTGAGGTTGGAGAATTGGCTCAAGAGGTAATACATGTGGGTCTGAATAATGGTAGTAAGCATTTTATTATCTATCAGCGTCATATTAATTCCTTTACTGATATGGAGGATATGGATATTGTGGCTAAATGTTTTGCTAAAGATGATAATAACACTAGTTATACTAAGTTTCCTAATTTGAAGGGTAGGAAAAACTTGAACATCATTTTACAATCCCTAATGACCACTCGCTCACAAACTAGTCAGTAGCCCTTTTCTTATGTTTAAATCTCTTATTTGGAATGTTAGGTGCATTGGGTATCCCTATTATAGGGTGAGGGTTAAGAATTTTTATTGTACTCAAAATGTTTCTATTCTTTTTCTTCTTGAACCTCTCATTACTTCAGCTAAATTTCTTACTGCTACTTGATATTTTTGTTTTAAGCATTGTATTGCGAACTATTCCTATAAGATATGGGTGTTTTGGAAGGATCCTATTCAATTGAATGTTATTAGAGACTTTACTCAAGTTTTCCATTGCAATATTGAATTTTAAATGTGAACTGTTATGCTTCTTTTGTGTATGCTTCTTCTTCTAGTAGTATTAGAAAAGTTCTTTGGGAGCAACTTATTAAATTCCATAATATTTATAGCTTGCCTTGGCTTGTTGGTGGTGATTTTAACACTATTTCTAATCCCTCTGAGTGTATTGGGGGATCTAATCCTACTTATCATTCTATGGAGGATTTTAATAATATGATTTTAGATTGTAACATAGTGAACATTTGTTTTTTTTGGTAATAGTCTTGCTTAGAACTATGGTCATTTATGATAAAGAATGAATCGTATGTTATTTAATGATAGCTGGCTTAATTCATTTAATTTTTTTTTTCATTGAACATCTTAGCATAAATCTTTCTGATCACTCACCTATTTTATTTAGCCTCATATTAAGGCAAATGAGTCTTTCACCTCACTTTAGATTTCAAAACATGTAGTTACTTCATTATTCATTTTTTAACATGGTTTAGGAAAAAAAAGCAAGCACCTTTGCATCCTAATAATTCTATCTTTGGCATGAAAGGTTTTGGTTTAAATTTAAAAGACTTAAGCAAAAAATTAATTGGTGGAATTAATATGTTTTGAAAAATATTTTCACCAATATCTTCAATGCTGAAGATAAAGTTAACACTTTTGAGCTTAAATGTAAATTGTTTCCTTCTTATGATGATTTCAATTTGCTTAGGTATGCTAAAGATTATCTTTTTAAATTACAAGCTCAAGAGAAAGCATTTTGGAAACAAAAAGCAACTTGTAAGAACCTTATTGAAGGTGATAATAACACCAAATATTTTCATGTGTTGGTTAAGAGGAAGCGTATCAAAAATTCCATTAATAAAATTACTCATGATGATGGTTATATTATTGAGCATGTTGAGGAAATTACGACTTTGGCAGTTCAGCACTTCCAAAATTGCTGCAATAAGGATTTTACTCCTAACCCTTTTTATAACCCTTGTGTTATCCCTAACTTTATATCTCAAGATGATAATTATTGCCTTTCTAAAACTACCACTCTTGATGAAATCAATGAAACTATTCATAATATGAATGCAGATTCTATGGCCGGACCGGATGGCTTACCACTAGTTTTTTTTCAAAAGGCTTGGAATGATCTTCATTCTGCTGTTTTGGATTTTTTTGCTAGTCATACTATTCCTAAATTTTTTACTACCACCTCTATTGTGCTCATTCCTAAAAGTAATGTTGTTAGTAATTGGAATGATTTTAGACCTATTAGTTTCTGTACTTTCTTTAGCAAGTTGATTTCTAAAATGCTTATGAATCGACTAACTTATCTCCTCCCTAAAATTATTTCTCCCTATCAAATGGGTTTTTTCAATGGTTAGGCTATTTCTAATAATATCCTTCTCACTCAAAAATTTTGTCATGATTTTTATGTTAGGGTGAGAGGTGGTAACATCATTTTGAAATTTGATATATCTAAGGATTTTGATAATATTGACTGGTACTTTCTTTACAACATTTTGTATTTATTTGGTTTTAATTTGGTTTTTATTAATCTCATCAGGAATTACAATGAAGTATCCTATTTTTCTCTTAATGTGAATGGCAAATAATCTATTTTTTTAAATTCTCTCATGGTTTAAGATAGGGTGACCCTATCTCTCTTGCCCTTTTCATTATTACTGTTGAGTATCTGTCTAGAGACCTTGCCCACCTCTTTGAAAATTATCCTATCCTTTATTTTAGAACTTTGGGTGGTTTTCCTATTTTCCACTTATGTTTTGTTGATGATTTTATTGTTTTTACTAATGCTTCTTTAAATAGGATTAAAAGACTTATGGGTTTCTTTCATAAGTTTGAGAATGATAGTGTTCTTTCTCTAAATAAACATAAGAGTTATTTTATTACCTCCAATAAAGTTCCTAGTGTCCATATTTTGACTATAAAAGGTATCACTAGTTTTGTGCAAGGTCGTTTGCCTATTAAGTATCTTAGGGTTCCTCTTTTTAAAGGTAGAAAGAAAAAGTTGTTTTTTGGAGATTTTATTAATTATGTGCATAACAATATTTTCTCCATGTAGTCTAATTTTTTGATTTTGGAAATAGATTAACTCTCATTAAAGGTGTTCTTTTCTCTTTACCTATTTATACTTTGCAAACCCTCCAACCTACTCATGTTGTGTGCAACATAATTGATAAAATTCTCAATAAAGTTTTTTGGAAAGGGACCAATGGCACTTCTAAGATTAATTGGTCTTCTTGGAACAAATGTTATGGTGTCTTGAATGAAGGCGGCTTTAGTAGTAAGAGTATGTTTGATTTGACTTATGCATTTTTTTTTTAAATTGTGGTACTCCTTGTGTGATAAAGTGAGTCATTGGGCTACATTTATGTTTGCTAAGTATTGTGTGGGTAAACATCTGACTATTTGCTATTATAACAATGGTGAATCTAAAGTATGGCAGAGACTTTGTAATATTAAATGGGTTGTTGAGGGGACTTGGTGTTGGTAACATTTTTTTCTAGTAGGATCATTAGTTGGGATGTCACTCTATTGATTCCATCATTAAAACCACTATTATGTCAGCGATTAAGGTGAATTTTTTCATTACTGAGAACTATTGGGATTATGATAAACTTGCTAATGTCATTCATGATTCTATCATCTAAAAAATTGTGAACCTTCCCCATAACACTAATTTAGAGGACCTTTTATTATGCAATTTTTCTAAGGATGGAGCTTTCAAATTAAAGCATGATTGGAATACCTTCCGAGCTAAGAATGATGTCTCCAATATTTTTCTATGATTTGGCATAAAAGCATTTCTTCCAATATTGTTATTTCATCCAAAATATTATGCATAATTTTATACCTACTGATGATGACCTAATTAAAAGATGCTTTATCTTACTATTGAAGTGTCAATGTAGCTTTCATGTAAAGAATATGCATCAAAAGTTTCTTTTAGGCCTGTACCAATTAAAACTTGGGTTTATTTTCATGATATTTTCATATTAAATAACTTTAATACTAATAAGTCTATTAATGCTATGCTTAATTCTTGGTTTATTTAGTTTAAAGGTCACATCCATAATGTTATTCCCTCTCTTATTTTGTGATATTTATGGCTAGAAATAAATAATTCTATTTGTAATGGTATTCATATGAATCATCATAGGATTATTAAGAATGTGAAAGACAAGGTTATGAGGCATTTTTTAGTCAATTTGCTATCTATCAAAAATTTTAAGGATTATTACTTTGTGACTTCTCATTTGGGTATCACGTTGGAGGGTGAGTATTTATCTACTGAACCTAGGATTTTTTATTTGATCAAATCGCCGAATAATTCCATAAGCTTAATGTGGATGGTGATGTCAAAGGTTCCACTTTTGATTTTCGAGGCATTATTAGGGATGGATATCAGAATATCATTATGGATTTTGAGGGTCCCTTACATAAATATTCTATGAATTTTGCTGAGCTTTCAACTATTTTGCATGGGATAAGATTATATGTTTCTCTTTGCATCTCTAACATTTGGATTATAGTTGATGCTACTTGAGTATTCATTATTTAAATAAAGTTAATGATATTTTGTGCAACCTGACTATTTTTTATCTTATTAGAGGGTTTGTGACTTCTCATTTGGGTATCATGTTAGAGGGTGAGTATTTATCTTCTGAACCTAGGATTGTTTATTTGATCAAATCATCGAATAAATCCATAAGCTTAATGTGGATGGTGCTGTCAAAGGTTCCACTTTTTATTTTGATGCATTATTAGGGATGGATATCAGAATATCATTATGGATATTGAGGGTCCCTTACATAAATATTCTATGAATTTTGCTAAGCTTTCAACTATTTTGCATGGAATAAGATTATATGTTTCTCTTCGCATCTCTAACATTTTGATTATAGTTGATGCTACTTGCAGTATTCATTATTTAAATAAAGTTAATAATATTGCGTGCAACTTGACTATTTTTTATCTTGTTAGGGACATTAAATTGCTGCTAATTATTTTTAATTACTCCATTTCTCACAGGTATAGGGAGGGGAATTCATGTGCTGATTAGCTTGCTTATTTGGGTGGTTGTAACTTAAACAATTTTACTGAATTCACAGATTCTAACATACCCATCCCTTTAAAAGGGATTTTGAGATTAAAAAAAAAAATTGTCTTCCCCATGTTAAAATTTAGTTGGTGGTTTTAATTTTGTTTCTTTTGTTTTGGGGATGCCTACCGTGTTGGTGGGATTCCTCTATTTGCTGCATCGATTGGTTTTCACGCTTCTATTTTGATGCTAGCATTTCTATCTTTGCTACTTGTCTAGTCCAAATTTGCTAGGTGTCTGTTTGGATTCTTGTCTGGTTCCCTATTACTTCTAGCTGGGAATTTTTGGGGGTGTACGAGAGGCTATTCCTTGGCCTTTCTCGGCTAGGATGCTAGATGTTGGTAAGGCTTTTTGTGAGATGGTTTACTGTAACCTATGTCTAGGCATTTTTGGGGGTTTGCTAGTGGTTATATCAAGGCTAGGCTATTGCGTATTGGTAAGGAATATTGTGTTTTCACCTCCTGCAACCTATGGTTGGTCTATTTTGGGGTTTTGGTGGAGGTTATTCCCAGTTGGTATTGTCTTCCAGTGACTAGGCTACTAGAAGATTTTTTTTTTTTTTGTGGGGTCTTGCTCATGCGATTTAATGTTATTTCCCTGGCATGGTTCCTATGTGCTTACCTGTTCTTTGGATTAGGCTGGAGTGGCTTTTAAATTGTGATTTTGCTAGCATATTTGGTTTTAATATTTTTTCTTTGGAGGACCCTTGTTCATGTATACTAGTTTAGTTGTGATGTCTTTGTTGGTTGGATTATTTAGTTTTGAATTATTATCTCTTCCAGCTGTTCTAGGTTTTCCTTAGGGGTTTTTTCTTTGGCATTTTTATGGATATGTTAGCTAATATGATTACTAATTAGTTTTATACCTCTTGTTTCCTGGATCCCAATTTCTATGGATGTGTAGTCTATGTCCCTTGATATATTTATGTTAGTTTAGGTGTGCATTCTCATACTTGTTTACCTTTTATGTGGAGAGTTTGGAGGCTAAATATTCTCTCTTCTATTTATGCTACTTATTCTGAAGAGAATGGATTGGACTATCACCTTGTCTTTCTTTATTTTTATTTGTGCAAATTCCACATTAAATGCATTTTTCTTTTGCAGTAGTTTTTTAATGCAGGTGATTGCAATCATGGTTTTTTTAAAGGAAAGGTGGAGCTTGTTACTAATTTTCTGCTTGTTCCATTTTTATGGGTGCTTTCCCTTACACCGTAGAATGTACTAAGGTTATTTTATAATTTTTTGTAGTAGTAAACTTGACCTCCTAGGATTTTTTTAATTTCTTTTTTTTATCTTTTTTGAGCTTTAATGAGCTTGAGTTCTCTTTAAGGACTTTGTACTATTTTTCTAATCTTAACACGTAGGCTCCTCTGATGGTTTCTCCTAAAAAAAAGGGTTGGGTCAGCTAAGGAAGATGTATTGGGTCAAGTGGAACCTATTGCTACCATTAGTTGGATACAATTTGGTTTAGAATGGAAGTTGGAATAAGGGAAACTCTTCTTTGGATACCTGGGCAAAGCAAAGTGGCTATCCCAATTGGACCCAATAATTGGCTATTCAAGATGAGCCTCTTGAGGACCTTATGTGTCACCCCATGGGTTTGAATGGGTTTGGATAAGTCTTGGCAAAGAATTTATATGGGTGAGAGTGTATGGAATGTTTGGTTAAATTTAGTTGACTTGGTCAGCCAAGTTCACCTATGGTGAAGAGTTGGGTCCATTGAATTTACCATATGAACAAAATGGAAAACTTCCTATGCCATGAGGAGGTCATTTGGTTGGAAATGGGTATTTAAACCCTTAAGGCCCACTTTGGTCAACCAAAGTTGACCTAGTCAACCAGGTCAAACCAAAGTGTGGGTTTGGGTCAAATGTGTTCCTAAGGACATTTAGGATCCATTGGGATATATTTTGAAGAATGGTATGGGAAGACCTTATTAAATTATAGAAAAAAACTCCAAAAACCCCTTAAAGGGCATTTTGGTCATTTTGACCCCTTATCTACCCTAGGTCAAATTGGGTCAAAGAAAGTATATGTTGTTGGTAAAAAAGTTATAATAAAGTTCATAGATAAGGTTGGAAGGTTTGAAGGGTTTGCAAGGGCAAATTCTACTGACTGGCTTATCTAGTGGCACTGGATGTAAATATTTAAAGGTTTTATTGCCTTTGGAAGTCAATTCAGTTTCTTATATTAGAGACCTCATAATATGCTCAAATTTGGAGGGCTAGCTTTAGAGACATGTTTGGTAAAAATTCAATAGGCATATCTTGAATTATAAGTCTTTTGATTGGAATTCCATGTGGCAGAAAATTCACCTAGAAATGGCTTCACAACATAGGTTTTTGGCCTAAGATTTTGATTTAAGGATTTTGGTTTAGAATTGGAATTTTCATATCAATCTCAATAACATGAATGGTTGAGATAAATTTAACATAGTTGGAATATTATTAAGAATAGATCCATGAATTGGAGTTGAGGATTGAAATAGATTTTATACTAGGCTTGATTAAAGCTCTAGATTGGAGTTTAGATGGGAATTGAATTGCATCTCATTAGATTTAGATTTTAGGTTGGACCTGCATGATTGAGAGTTAGAGACCTTACAACCATTAGGTAACCAAAAATAAACCCACTTTGTTCTTAATGACCTCATATAGAACTGATGTCAACAACTGGATCCCCAATATATATAATAGAATAAAGTTCTAGTGCACATATTGGTGCTCACTGAATGAAAGGTTGAAGCGCAATTTTTTAAGTCCATGGAAGTGTTGCAGATCTGTTTTCATGATTTATGATTTTGATGATAGCAAACACTCATATTTCTCTACGACTGCTTTATCTATTGACATTTTAGGTCCACACGATCAAACTGCAATTGGGAACTAGCTCAAGATTGGGTAGACTAGGTCTAAGTCAGTTTGTACTCTTTTTTCTTTCTTGAGTCTATTTTATTTTTGGTGTGGCCCCTGATGTTCTGTAACTTGGAAGATTTTCTATTGTTCCTAAAGATTTCTGTTTTTGGTAACATCATCCGGGATGATATTTATATCGTCCTGGACGATCTGTCTAAAAGAAGAAACCCTAATTTGGGCATCCTCATTAAAGCAGCCGTCATAAGCTGATCGGCCTAGATGATACTTGTATCGGCCAGGACTATAGGCTCAATTTAGAAAGAATCAGCTGCCATGATTAGATTAGGAATTCTTTATTTTAGGCAATCGGCCAGGACGATATACATATCATCCAGGATGATCTAACTCAATTATGCCTAAGTTGATCTGGTATATTTGGAAAGCATTAATGGCTGATTGATACGATCACATCATCCGGGATGATCGTAGGATCGTCCGGGACGATCGTAGGATCTGCCGGGATGATGGCCTGGATGATTTACATCGGCCAGCATCTATTACAGGAAATGATCAGGATGATTGAAATCAGTTTTAAACTAAT
The DNA here is from genome assembly GCF_001605985.2 of Dendrobium catenatum. Taxonomy (NCBI): domain Eukaryota; kingdom Viridiplantae; phylum Streptophyta; class Magnoliopsida; order Asparagales; family Orchidaceae; genus Dendrobium; species Dendrobium catenatum. The sequence continues at coordinate 252,285 of NW_021318793.1, read as the reverse complement.
CGTCCGGGATGATCGTGATATCATCCAGGACGATGTAACCAACTTTCTTCTGATCGTCCCAAATCATCCCGGGCTGATGAGCTTAATTTGTACTGATCGGCCACGACGAAATGTCTATCATACTGGATGATAAAGTCAGCAACTTACATTAATGAGCTTATTTTGAGATCATCTATTTAAGATTTCGTAAGGCAAAGTGTTTTTGGCAGCCATTGTAGCTTCATTCTTTTGGGGGGGACTTGAAGAGAGAGCTTGAAAGGCAGTGAGGAACGGGTGAAGTCTGAGAGGGAGAAGATCCTGTGAGGGGGGACTCATGGGAGTGTAGAGAGGGATTCCACACGGTTTCTCCATAATGCCTGCACCTTAATACCGTCGAATTCAAGGCTTGTCTTGAGGGAAGTTCACCAAAGAAGAAGATCTCTTTGGTGTCAAACGACCCGGCAACTCCGCCGCACCGGGGAAGGTGGAAGTGATTTTGTAAGGGCTTATCTGCCTAACTGTGGGGGCTAAAGGAGAGACACTTAGTGTAGTGCAATACTTGGAGGGTGCCTCCAAGGAGTGGACGTAGGTCAAGGTTTGACCGAACCACTATAAATCTGGTGTGTTCTTTCCTTTATTACTTCCACATTTGATTTTCGCATTTGGTTTTCTTTGTGGTGATATTGGTTTTGATTTATGTTTTGATTACAATATATTTTTTACCAATTCACCTTTCTCTTTTAATTAGCTTTGGGCCAGTTTGTTGGGCCTAACATCCCTAACGAACTTTCAAGTGGCATCAGAGCAGTGTTCATAAAATCTAGATTTTAAAAGCTTTTGAATTTTGATCATTGGCTAATTTTTCAAATCATAATGTTGCGGAAGGTTTTTCTATCTCTAGACCACCTTTGTTTGAAAATATTACATTTGATTTTTGGAAAATTTGCATGTCTATTTTTTTGCAATCAATTGATTTTTACATGTGGCATATAATTTTAACTTGTTATTCATTACCATCACATATTTTAGATGGAATTAAAACTTACATTCCATTTAGTTAATGGAATAGAGATGAATGAATCGATGCTCAATTGAATGCAAAATTTTTAAATTGCTTTTTTTGTGCTTTAAATTCTGAAGATTTTATGTTAGTATCCACGTGCACTACTTGTAAGGAAATTTGGGATAATCTACACATAATATACGAAGGCACTAGTGAAATCAAGAAATCAAAGTTGAATGTGTTAATGCATGATTATGAAATGTTTTCCATGAAACCTTATGAAACAATCTTAGACATGTATACTAGGTTTATTCAAATTGTGACATCATTGCATGCTTTAGGTAAATAATTTTCAAATTTTGAAAAAGTTAATAAAATTCTTCGTTGTCTATTAGATAAATTTGATACTAAAGTTATTGCTATTTCTGAATCAAAAAATTTGAATGAATATTCTATTGATATTTTGATAAGCTCACTCATTGCCTACGAGCAAAGTTTGGGTCAAAGATTTTTGGATGCAGGTGAAACGATGGTTCTAAAAGATGAAGATACAGAAAAAGATTGCTTAGTTGGTGACGAATGCAATGACTTATCAAGAAAATCACAAAGCTCGCCAAAGCATAAGCAAAAGTGGAAAAAAGGTAAAAATGTTAAGGATGTTCATATTTCTATTGAGGTTATTTGCTTTCGATATAGGAAGCCTGGACATGTGAAAAATCAGTGCCCTAATTTAAGAATTCTTCCTACGAAAGAAAAGGGTAAGGCGAAGAAAAATTTAAACTGGGGAAATAATAAAAAGCAAAAAATCTCCTTGGCAGACCTGGTTTCTGAAGCATCGGATCAGGAGAAAGATAATGGCTAAAAGCCTTGTTTGTGTTTTTGTTTTGTGTTTTATTTTTAGTTGTTTTATATTTTCATTTTTTTTGTGTTTTTGTTTTATTTATTCTTTGAAATTTTTATTTAGTAAATTTTTTTCTCTGATCAACACACACATTCACTTTTCTAAAAATGAAAAATCTACTTCCTATTTTTTCTTGAAATCTTTGGTAAGTTGTGATTGACATCTCTAAAAACAATCAAAGGAAGGAAACTTATGTATTTGACTCTTAATCTCTGTTTCCTAAAAGAGGTTATTCTACTTTTGATTTAAAATCTTTTTTATATTTTAAATTGGTTATTGAAACAAATTTTTTTATCTCCCTACATTTTATTTATCACATAGGAATCTTTTGCAAGGTGTTGAATCTACCTCATAATTTTCTTAATCAAGAAATTTTGTTTTTGTCAATAGTATGGGTTTACTTTTGGTTTTTAAGATTTCAGAATGGTAGCATACTCAAAAAATTGGCCAATGATGCCAAAAATAAAAGATGCACAAAGACACCAAATTGAAAAAAAAAATAGAATACACAAAGTGTATCAAAAGATGCCCAGTGCGCCAACCAATTATCAAGAGGCATAAAATGAGCCGACAAAGTTTAATGCTTAACGTTCTTGTACTTCTTAAAGCTTAAGAAAACCCTTGATACTTTCGATACTTGAGTTTGAAAATTTTGATTCATGATTCAACAATTTGTGCATTGATCTTCTATTAGATATATTTTATGAAAGGATTTTTTTGAAAAATGATTATTTCATTCTCTAATTTATTTCTTGATTTAAATATTGAATTAAAAAGTTTTTTAGCCTTTTTAAAGAACTTGAGTTTTGGATTATAAAATTTTGAATTTCTAACCGTTTGTAGCTATGCGTTGTCAATACAATTCTACTAAGTTTTTTATTAAAATCAAGAGGTAAATTTCTCATTTTAAGATTATTTATTCTGTTCATTAGATCATGGATCATTTTTTTTTCTTTTAATCATTTTGTTTTTATTGTTTGTGTCCCTTCTCTTTTTGATAATGTGAAAGGGGGAGAACGTACTGTTGTCGAATTTTTTTTTCTTCTCCTTTTCAAAAAAAAAAATTAAAAAAAAAAAAATTATCTCTCCTATTTTTAAAGTGTTATTCTCGTAAGGGGGAGATTAGGAGAAAATGTTCCTTTTTGAAAAATTTAAATTGTAATGTTTGCCATCATCAAAAAGGGGGAGATTGTTGCGGATCTATTTTCATGGTTTATAATTTTGATGATAGTAAACACTCATATTTCTCTAGGACTGCTTTATCTACTGACATTTTAGGTCCACACGATCAGACTACAATTTTGAACTAGCTTAAGATTGGGTAGACTAGGTCTGAGTCAGTTTGTACTTTTTTTTCTTTCTTGCATCTATTGTATTTTTGGTGTGGCTCCTGATGTTTGGTAACTTGGAAGATTTTCTATTATTCCCTAAAGATTTTTGTTTTTGGTAACATCGTCTAGAATATAATTTATATCGGCCTGAACGATCTATCCATAAGTAGAAACCCTAATTAGGGCATCCTCATTAAAGCAGTTGTCATAAGCTGATCGGCCTGGACGATACTTGTATCAGCCAGGACGATAGGCTCAATTTAGAAAGAATCAGTCGCCATGATTAGATTAGATATTCTTTATTTTAGGCAATCGGCCAGGACAATATACACATCGTTAAGGATGATCTAAATCAATTATGCCTAAATTGATGTCGTATATTTGGAAAGCATTAATGGCTGATTGATACGATCACATCGTCCGGAATGATTATAGGATTGACCGGGACGATGGCCTGGACGATTTACATTGGCCAGCATCTATTCCGGGCGATGATCAGTACGATTGAAATCGGTTTTAAACTAATTGTCCGGGACGATCGTGATATTGTCCAGGATTATGTAACAATTTTTCTTCTGATCGTCCCAAATCATCCTGGGCTAATGAACTTAATTTGTACTTATCGGCCAGGATGATATGTCTATCATCCTGGACGATAAAGTCGGCAACTTGCATTAATGAGCTCATTTTGAGATCTTCTATTTAAGCTTTAGCAAGATGCTTGGTAAGTGTCTTTGGCAGCCATTGTAGCTTCGTTCTTTTGGGGGAAACTTGAAGAGAGAGCTTGAAAGAGAGTGAGGAATGGGTGAAGTCTGAGAGGGAGAAGATCTTATGAGGGGGGACTCAAGGGAGTGTGGAGGGGGATTACACATGGTTGCTCCGGCAGGCTTGCACCTTAATACCGTCGGATTCAAGGCTTGTCTTGAGGGAAGTTCACCATAAAAGAAGATATCTTTGGTGTCAAAGGACCCGGCGACTCCGCCGCTTCGGAGAAGGTGGAAGTGATTTTGTAAGGGCTTCTCCACCTAGCTTTGGGGGCTAAAGGATAGACACTTAGTTTAGTGCAATACTTGGAGGGTGCCTCCATGGAGTGGAGGTAGGTCAAGGTTTGATCGAACCACTATAAATCTGACGTGTTCTTTCCTTTATTACTTCCGTATTTGATTTTTGTATTTGGTTTTCTTTATGGTGATATTGGTTTGATTTGTGTTTTGATTGAAAGGTATTTTTTACCAATTCATCTCTCTTTTAATTAGCTTTGGGCCAGTTCATAGGGCCTAACATCCCTAACAAACTTTCAGGAATGGCATCACCTAACCTTAGGCTTATATGAACTTGATAAAAGACTTACACCAAATAGATAGATTAACTGGGATGATCATGTGTGGAGGAAGCCTTCTCTACACAGAGTACCTAAACTTGATGATCATATATCGGGGTCGATATATGACCATCATAGAGGATCAAAGCTAGAAGATCATATATTGGGATTGTAATATGTCCATCACAAGGGATTGAGTCTAGGAGATTATATAATGGGGTAGGAATATGTCGATCATAAAGGATCATGTCTGGGAGATTAAATGATGGGGTAGGAATATGCCTATTAGAGTGGATCGAGTCTAAGAGATTATATGATGTGATAGGAATATGACCATCATAGAGAATCAAGTTTTGGAGATTATATGATGGGGTATGAATATAACTATCAAATAGGATCAAGTCTACGATATCATATGATTCAGTAGGAATATGCCCATCATAGAGGATTGAGTTTGGGACATCATATGATGGTGTAAGAATATGTCCATTACAGAGGATCGAGTCTACGAGATCATATAATGTGGTAGGAATATTCCCATTATAGAGGATCGAGTCTGGGAGATCATATGATGGGGTAGGAATATGCCCGTCATATGATGGGGTAGGAATAAGCCCATCACAAAGAATCAAGTCTGAGAGATTGTATGATGACATAGGAATAAGCCCATCATAGAGGATTAAGCATGGGAGAACATATAATTGTGTAAGAGTATGCCCATTATAGAGGATCAAGTCTAAGAGATTGATGGGGTTAGAATAAGCACATCATAGTGGATTGAGTTTGGTAAATCCTATGATGGAGTAAGAATATGCCCATCACAGAGGATCAAGTGTTGGAGATCATATAAAGGGGTAGAAATAAACTAATCACTGTGGGTCAAATTTGGAATAAAATTTTGATGGGGTAGGACTATGCCCATCACAGAGGATTGAGTTTGGGATGATTTTATGATGGTTTAATAATGTGTCCATCATAGAGGATTGGGTTTGGGAGATTATACGAATGGGTAATATGCCCATCACATAGGATCAAGACCTAAGGGAAAGCATATCCTAACCTGAATGGAGGAGGACTAGATATGGTTGATTGAAAATTTTGATCTTTTAGAAATTCTTGGATAGTAGAAAAAGGATCAAAATAAATTATTTCAAAACAACCAAACATTTTATTAATAAAAATTTGAGCTAAATCAAGTGTAGTATTTCTTAAGAAAATGCCCATTTAAAGACAACATTGAGTGATTTCTTTCACAATCCACTAGCTAATACGAGCCTCCTTTGTAGATAGTTTCTACAATAAAGGGCTTTTACCAAGTTGGTTCAAACTTCCCATCAATCTTTTAGTGAGATAACATAGGCTACAAAAGAATCAAGACTAAGTCTCTGTTGGTGGAATTTTGAAAACATATTTTAAAAATATTGGGTTTCTTTGGGACTTAAAATTAAATTCTAAAATTGAATTGTTTCATTAAAAAAAATATATCACCTCGAGAGGTGAGAATAAAAA
>NW_021318793.1:208769-238699 GCF_001605985.2 Dendrobium catenatum | reverse complement strand
TTGAACATTACAAATAGACTCAAGAAGAGAAAAAAAAAACAAAGTACAGACTGACTCAACCCTGAACCTACGCAATCTTGAACTGGCTTCTTTTGTTCGTGCGATCTTCGATTCCTGAAAAGTTATAAGTAACAAGCAGTCCAAGATAATCAACAGTGTTTGTCAATCATCAAAACATAAGTCATGAAAATAGATTTGCAACAACTTATACAATTAAGTATACTCATGAATCAACTTAACTCGTCGCTCACCACCTCCATATAGAACTCAAAGTCATTGTTGCTTTCCCTCATGTTAAACTCATTTCTTGCCAAACTACTTAAATTCCAAATATTCTAAATTTCAAAGCTCATAGTTCCATGACTTGCCCTACTCATTTTAACTAATGTTGACCAATTAAATTGGTCATTTTTTTAAAATTATGTAAATTGGTCAAACTTGGTCATACCCATGCATAACTAAAATCATTACTTTAAACCTCTTGTACATGACATATTCAACATCCTAAGGTCTATCCTAGGTATCTTTCCCCATTTTGACTAGTCAAACGGGTTAAAATCATGAAAAAAGGAAAATTTTTCAAAATACTGGAATTGATCTCTTAACACTAAAGTAGTTGGTCCAGAATGTTCTTAGGATCATTTTGAACCCAACTTGAGCCCTAGTTCAACCAAAATTAAACCCAAGTGCCCCTCCCCCTCCATATAAAATGCTAAAATTGTCTTTCTACCTTAGCTTGTAATCTCTTGCAGAAATTTTGCCCACCTAATCTCATCGAACACATGGCAAGTATTCAAGGAAGAACCTGATCAATCTTAGCCCTTAGTTTGAAGTTAGGTTTTTTTTTTTTTTTGAAAAGAAATGCAACTTACATTAATAAGAAATAAAAACTATTACAAATAACTAAGAGAGATAATCTATCATATTTCTCCTTTAATAAGGAAATAAACAATGGAGGAATATTATTGCTACTCACATCATCCCAAATTAAATCACTAAACAAAGTATAGTTAGCACATAAATCACCTAACTTATTACAACTACGATTCAAAAATTTAAATAATACTTTATTGAACTCTTTTAAAAAAGAGAAGTCCACATCCTCCACTTGAAGAGAATTCCAATTACCCTTATCAAAAGACCTCTTAAGAAGCTTGATAATATTGTAATTATCTCCTTCAATTATTATTCCTCTTGAACCAAACATCCACTTTTTTATAACCTTCTTTAAAGCAAAAAAAAGCCACCATTTCCAACTGATCAATATCCCAATGCAAGCAGGTGAAACCAAATGCAAATAGGAATCTTCCTTTATGATCTTTGAAGACTCCAACAATACCAGCTCTATTAGATTAACAAAGATTCATCAATGTTCACTTTACTCTATTCAGGGGGAGGAGGGTGCCATGAATTTCCAGACAACTTAAAAAGCTAATTAGCACCCCCTATTTTCCTAATTACAAGGACTAAAAAAGGAAGCATAAGAGATACTAATCACATTAACAGCAATAAGAACTGAGGTATCTTCATCATCACCATGCTTTAATTTATTCCTTATCTTCCATGATAGGAACACCAATGCACAATAAAGATTTGCAATGAAAGGATTAGAGAAAGAGAGTTGTTTCAATTGAACACAACAACCCACAAAAGAGGAAAAGCTAGGCACTTTGAACCCCCATGAATTCAAAAACTGTATCCTCTGAATCTATTTATCACAACCAACTGCTATGTGATACAAATTTTCATTAGATAGACATCTTCTCGAGTATCTATTATACTCAAGAATTCTTCTATACATTAAGAAGTCATTAGAAGGAGTAGCATTGTTAGCAAAATGCCACCAGCTCAATCCACAGAAACAACCGGAACTTCTTAATCCAACTCCAGTAATTTACTTCTTCAATAACTCCAATCGAAGCTTCAGCTGCAAGAGATATAATTATTCTCCCAGAAGCCATCCACTTCAGCTCAATATGATCTTGTTCCTTATTTGAGAAAATATGGAAGTTATTAATTAGATCACTTAACTCCTCACCAAAACCTATATCCAGTTGATCCTCGTCCCACCTTCCATAAAAAATCAGGCAATCAACCATAAAACTAATTTCACCCACATCCCCAACAAACTTCGGACAATAACGCATTTTTTATAAAAGAAAAAACACCTCACCAACAAAAAGTTCTAGCAGAGCTCCCATTGCATCCATTTCTCTTATCGAGCATTACTCTTATGTTCTCTACTCATTCCATCCATTCAAAGTTTATTGGAGAGGATACCTAAGGTCGCATAAAAGGTTATTTTCCTTCAATACATCCCAACTTTCAATCTAATCATTTTTAAGGGGGTGGGTACTTCATAAAAGTGGTTCCTTAAGCTCCAATGAAGAGAATAAGCACCAAAACAGTCCATTTCATCCACTAGTTCTAGTTATATTTCAAACCCTAGCTTATAACTTGGGTTTTAAATAACTTTCTGTTACAGATCTATGGTTTATGATTTTGATGATACAAATAATCTTTTTTCTCTACGACGGCCTTATTTACTAACATTTCAGGTTCACACGATCAGACTGCAATTTGGAACCAGCTCAAGATTGGGTAGACTAGGTCTGAGTCAGTTTGTACACTTTTTCCTTTCTTGAGTCTATTGTATTTAGTGTGGCTCCTGATGCTTTGTAACTTGAAAGATTTTCTGACTGTTCCCTAGAGTTTACTGTTTTTGGTAACATCATCCGGGATGATTTTATATCGTCTTGGACGATCAGTTCAAAAGCAGAAACCCTAATTAGGGCATCCTCATTAAAGCAGCCGTCATTATGTAAAACACATCGACCTGGACGATTTTGTATCGGCCAGGACGATAGGCTCAATTCAGAAAGAATCTGCCACCAGATCTATTTAGAAATAATCTTTTTCGGACATCGTCCAGGTGGATCGTCCAGGACGATCCAGGTCAATTTTTCCAAAATTTCTATGGAATTTAAGTAAAGCAATTATGACTTGATTTCACGATCAAATCGGCCTGGATGATCGCCAGATCGTCCTGGCCGATATGCTGGATGATTGGTCATCAGATAGCTATTTTTTAGGGCAATGTCGAGGATGTTATTCCACAATTTGTATTGATCATCCAGGATGATATATTATCGTCCTGGGCGATATGAATAAAATTCTTATAATCGTCTCAAATCGTCTCGGCTGATTGGGCTTAAATTGTGTTGATCGTACAATACGATATGCCTATCATCCTGGACGACAATATCGGTAACTTGCGTTAATGAGCTCGTTTTGAGCACTTCTATTTAAGCTTTGTCAAGGCACTTGTTAAGTGTCTTTGGTAGCCATTATAGCTTCGTTCTTTTGGGGGAAACTTGAAGAGAGAGCTTGAAAGGGAGTGAGGAAAGGGTGGAGTTTGAGAGAGGGAGAAGATCCTATGAGGGGGGACTCAAGGGAGTGTGTGATTTTTGTGGTGATTTTGGTTTGAGTTTTATCTTTGGTTTTAAAGTTATCCAATTCACCTCTCTCTTTATTAGCCTTGGGCCAGTTCTATAGGGCTTAACATCCCTAACGAACTTTCTAGTGCTATCAGAGCACTTTCAAGTGGTATTAGAGCCAGGTTTCAAAAAATAAGTTTTGAAAAGCTTTTGAATTTCGATCCATGTCTAATTTTTTAAATCATACTATTGCGGTTTGGTTTTTGAAGCATCGGACTAGGAGAGAGATAATGGTTAAAAGCCTTTAGCTTAGTTGGTGACGAATGCAATGACTTGTTAAGCAAATCACAAAGCTCACCAAAGCATAAGCAAATGTGGAAAAAGGTAAAAGTGGTAAGGATGTCCATATTTCTTCTGACATTATTTGCTTTCGATGCAGGAAGCCTAGACATATGAAAAATCAGTGCCCTAATTTAAAAATTCTTCCTAGGAAAGAAAAGGGCAAGGCAAAGCAAAATTTAAATTGGGGAAATAATGAAAGGCAAAAAATCTCACGGGCAGATTTTGTTTCTGAAGCATTGGACTAGGAGAGAGATAATGGTTAAAAGCCTTTCGTGTTTTTGTGTTGTGTTTTTATTTTATGTTTTCATTTTTATTGTGCTTTTTTTGTTTTTGTTTATTCTTTGATTTTTTTTACTTTTTTGGTGAAAGTTTTTCTCTGATCAACACACATATTCACTTTTTTAAAAATGAAAAATCTACTTCCTATTTTTTCTTGAAATATTTGTAAGTTGTGTTTGACTTTTCTAAAACAGTCAAAGGAAGGAAACTCATATTTTTGAGTCTCAATCTCTATTTCCTAAAAGAGGTTATTCTACTTTTGATTTAAAATATTCTTCATCTTTTAAATATGTTTTTGAAACTAAATTTTTTATCTCCTTACATTTTATTTATCGCATAGGAATCTTTTACAAGTTATTGAATCTAACTCATAATTTTCTTATTCAAGAAATTCGCTTTGTCACTAGGATGAGTTTACTTTTGTTTTTTATGATTTAAGAAAGGTAGCATATTCAAAAAAAAAAATTGGCCAATGATGCCAAAAATAAAAGATGCGCAAAGACGCCAAATTGAAAAATAGAATACACAAAGTGTATCAAAAGATGCGCAGTGCGCCAACCAATTGTCAAGAGGCATAAAATGAGCCCATAAATTTTAATGCTTACCATTCTTATACTTCTTAAAGCTTAAGAAAACCCTTGATATTTTCGATACTTGAGTTTGAAAATCTTGATTCCTGATTCAATAATTCATGCATTAATCTTCTATTAGATATATTTTATGAAAGGAGTTTTGAAAAATTACTATTTCTTTCTCTAATTTTTCTTATGATTTAGATATTGAATTAAAAAGTTTTTGAGCCTTTTTAAAGAACTTGAGTTTGGATTATCAAATTCTGAATTTCTAACCTTTTCTGGGCTATGCGTTGTCAATCCAATTCTTCTAAGTTTTTGATTAAAATATATAGGTAACTTTCTCATTTTAAGAATATTTGTTTTTCACTAGATTAGGGAATGTTTTTATCTTTTGGTCGTTTTGTTTTTATTTGTGCCTCATCTCCTTTTGATAATGCCAAAGGGGGAGAACGTATTATTGAATTTTTGTACTGTTATCATGTTTTGTTTTCAAAAAATTAAAAATAATAAAAATATTTTCATCTCCTCTATTTTTAAAAGTGTTATTCTAGTAAGAGGGAGATTAGGAGGAGTATTTACTTTTTTGAAAATTCAATTTGAAATGTTTTTCCATCATTAAAAAGGGGGAGATTGTTGCAGATCTATGGCTTATGATTTTGATGATATCAAACAATCTTTTTTTTCTATGACGGCCTTATTTACTAACATTTCAGGTTCACACGATCAGACTGCAATTTGGAACCAGCTCAAGATTTGGTAGATTAGGTCTGAGTCAGTTTGTATACTTTTTCCTTTATTGAGTGTATTGTATTTAGTGTGGCTCCTGATGCTTTGTAACTTGGAAGATTTATGACTGTTTCTTAGAGTTTACTATTTTTAGTAACATCATTCGGGACAATTTTATATCGTCTTGGACGATCAGTTCAAAAGCAGAAACCCTAATTAGGGCATCCTCATTAAAGTAGCCATCATTATGCAAAACACATCGTCCTTGAGGATTTTATATCGGCCAGGATGATAGGCTTAATTCAGAAAGAATCTGCCATCTATTTATAAATAACCTATTTTTGGACATTGTCCAGGTGGATCGTCCAGAACTATAAAATATCGTCCAGGACGATCCAGGTCAATTTTTCCAAAATTGATCTAGAATTTAAGGAAAGCAATTATGACTTGATTTCACGATTAAATCGGCCTGGACGATTGCCAGATCGTCCTGGACGATATGCTGGACGATTGGTCATCGGATAGCTATTTTTTAGGGCGATGTCGAGGACGATATTCCACAATTTGTACTGATCGTCCAGGATAATATATTATTATCCTAGACGATAATGTCGGCAACTTGCGTTAATGAGCTCAATTTGAGCACTTCTATTTAAGCTTTGTCAAGGCACTTATTAAGTGTCTTTGGCAGCCATTGTAGATTTGTTTTTTTTTGGGAAACTTGAAGAGAGAGCTTGAAAGGGAGTGAGGAAAGGGTGGAGTTTGAGAGAGGGAGAAGATCTTGTGAGGGGGGACTCAAGGGAGTGTGGAGGGGGTTCCACACGGTTGCTCCGACAAGCTTGCACCTGAATACCATCGGATTTAAGGCTTGTCACGAGGGAAGTTCACCAAAGAAGAAGATCTCTTTGGTGTTAAATGACCCGACGACTCCGCCACACCGGGGAAGGTGGATGTGATTTTGTAAGGGCTTCTCCGCCTAGTTGTGGGGGCTAAAGGAGAGACACTTAGTTTAGTGCAATACTTGGAGGGTGCCTCCAAGGAGTGGACGTAGGTCAAGGTTTGACCGAACCACTATAAATCCGGTGTGTTCTTTCTTATTATTGCTTCCGCATTATTTTTTTCCGCACTTTGATTTATGTGGTGATTTTATTTTGAGTTTTATCTTTGGTTTTAAAGTTATCCAATTCACCTCTCTCTTTGTTTGCCTTGGGCCAGTTCTATAGGGCTTAACATCCCTAACGAACTTTCTAGTGCTATCAGAGCACTTTCACTTTCAAAATAAACCAAATTAAGCCCCAAAATTTTATATATAAGAGCTTCATATAACCATAAATAAACCCTAAAAAATTCATTAAACTTGGCCTAGTAAATAACCTACTGCAAGGAAAAGAAAACTCCATAAGAAATTTGTTATGCATGAGAAAGATTAAATTTGGGCTATCTATTTGGATTGAACAGTCAAGATGTCTTTGGTCAATTTGTCTGATCTAGCTGCGATGCACCAGATCTTGCTAGATCTTGACGCATTGAATCCCAATCTTTCCACAAGAACCACTGGATCAAATCCAGACAATTTTTCCAAACCGCGCAGATTGAACCCATATTCATTCTTAATTGGGTTAATTGAATTTACTGATGTGCGAAATATGGCTCACCCACCATACATCACCTGACACTACCATTGCTGCGAGTTTTATTCCTCAAGTGACATTTTTCACCCTGTAGCCGTCGTTGATCTGCTCTTGTGCTAACATGTGTTGATCAGCAATTCTGTCGTGATGTTGATGCAAAATTATAAAAATATATTTCTAAATTAAATTTAATGATTTTTGGCTATGTGGAACTAACCAAATATGTATTTTAATTTAAAAATAAATTTAGAGGATAATTATCACTATGTAGGGAGTAATTAGGATTTAAAGCCCCACAAAATTTTCATTTAATTATTTTTTAACCAATGATCCTTTGGGGCTCATATAGATAGAGCAAACTAAGACATATTATCTACATTCCTTAATTATTTTTTAGCTTTAAAAATGACCCCATCTTCTGTAAATAAAATTTCAAGGTTATGGGCCACTATCTGACCCAAAACATCAAAAATTGATTTCTTTTAACCCATATAAAATTAGAGCACTATTTTGATGTGCTTTTTGTCTAAATTTTTATAAGGAACTTGGGTACATATATTAGTTGATGAGTCATAGCTCCCAATTCCTTGAGAGATGATCCTTCACTTTGTTGAGGTGTACATATATACCTCAGCTTGTTTTGCAATTAAGATATAATATATGCAACTTTGTTAAGACATCTCTCTTGTTATTACAAACAGTAACACTCTCACACACTTTGGATCGCATTTTTTTATTTCCACTTAAGAATATGGTATGGTAGCTAGACATTGGAAATAGATTAGCTGATTAATAAAATTTAAGTTCTGTTGACAAAAGCTTGCCCGTGCACCCCCCCCTGTGAAACTTAGTGGCCTTCGTATAGTCAAGTTGACAGGAAGTGTAGGCCACCTACTTGTATCATATACATCGGGTTTTCTTTTTCTGCATGAATCAAAAATTGCTAGGATATTTTTTGACTTTATTGATAAAAGACTTAAATAAACATAAAAATTATTCATTAATGATTTTAAGCCTTAATTTTTTTAACAAATATTAATATCTCAAGAACATAAAAAAATTTAAAAATTAAGCTCTAGCATGTTATGTTTAGTATTTTTTTCCAATTCCCCATAATCTTTGGTTAAGGCGTTAAGCTGTGAAGTCATGTTATATACGGTGTCTATTCATAGATGATATGTTAGGTTCTACCACATAAACCTAGTCTATAACCAATATTTGAAGTTCAGTTACTATGGGTATTAGACCATTGTGAATGTTCAATGTAGGATGTTATTCTTCACTAAAATATCCCTAGGCACACCAAAAGATGGGGGGGGGGGGGGGAAAAAAATTAAACACAAATCTATATTTTTGGATTTTTGATAACTTAAAAGCAAGCAACACTGGGTTGAATTGGTAGTTTTTAAAAAAAAAATTAAACACAAATCTATATTTTTGGATTTTTGATAACTTAAAAGCAAGCAACACTATCACCTAGTGAAGTCCAAGATTAGCATCCATGAAATTTATGACTTAAACTCAAAAAAATGTATAAATAAAGTAGATTTATAGACTCTCAAAGACACTTAACCAAATTTTACCTTGACTTGAGTTGATCACTTTGCATGGATCACGGTGGAACTGAAATGTCAGTGTACAAGAATAAATATTTGATAATAATAATAAAATGAGATATCATAGTAGCGAGTGTAATAATGTTTGATATCATAAAAATCATAAGACTCGGGTCATGATTTGCAATAATCTCCCTCTCTTTTTTGATGGCAAACATTGGTAGTTATGGTTTCAAATTTATTTTTGATGTCCTAAGCTCCTCATTACTAGTTGAGTTGTTTGAAAATAGTAAGAGTTTTTTTATTTTAAAATTATTAAATTAAAATAATTATAAGAACACACACTCATGAATAGGAAATAAAAAAAAAACATTAGACTATTTATAAAAGTAGATATTACAGCCTACCAATAATAATCTACTCCCCCTCTTGACATCATAAAAAAGGAGTAATGAGTAAGCATAACACCAAAAACAAAATAAACTTGACAATGAAAAGAAAAAAAAAACAAAGACAAAAATAAAAAATATGACAAGATAAAAAAGAAGAAGGTCCCTAATCAGGTGGTGGTGGTGGTTAAAAGTATCGATGTATTGATGCTAACTGCTCTCCAAACCATGCTATATTATTCTCATACTTCTAATGTTGCTCTATAACATAAGCGTCAACTTGAGTCTCCCATTGATCAAATCTCTTAATCAATGTCTCATATTGGTAATGATGGTGTACATGTTCTGGTGATAGAGCTAGTGATGCACCTCATTCTACTTCCTCTAGCTCAGGGTCCACATAATGAACACTTTGGTGATGAGCATTATGAAGGATGTGGAAGGAACTGTTTGAATAAAACATTAAAAGATGGTTTATTGGTGCAGTTAAGTGGAGATTATATTTGTATTTTAGAATAAAGGCCATGGTGTGACCTAATGCTAGTTTTGGCTTTCTCTTATTTCTAGGATCTTTAATATAGGTAAGGTTTTTAAGGTATCAAATAATCATATCAGTTGCTTTGAAATCAATTTTAGCCATTATAAAATAGAAATTGAGAGAAAGAAGAGGTGTGATGTTTATCTGATCCCCAACTTTTGAAATGACTGAATTATGAAGGATGTGTTGAATAATTCAAGCATCTGGAATTGAATTGATAATATGAGGAATGTGATAATTTATTGATGACTCCCTATGGGTGGTGTTGATGGGGGTAAAGGCTAAAGATTGGAATTTTCACCAGTGGTAGAAAGGTGCAAAATTTGGTCAAAGTCTTGATAGGTTTCTCTACAGGCTTTCTATCGATATAAGATTGAGGGGTAATGCCCTCACTGTTAATTCGAAGGCACATAAAAAATTTAAAGAGGAGCTCAATGTTAAATGGGAATTCAAGAGTAAGAAAGAATTGAAGGATTGTACAAGAAAATAGATTGAGTACCTAGAAGTTTAGGACTTCCTGATTTATGATTTTGGAAGTGCCAATCATGGAAGCCATGTAATGATGGTATGCTTCTTCATCAACTGCTTTTGGGAAGCAAGGATCAATGGGACGTTGGGAAGAACTTCCTATGAGAGCCCTTGAGCATTTTCCATCGACCATTACAAAGAGTAGGAATTATAGAGGAAGGAAGAAGGATTGAGAGGATTGGAGTGAAGAAAATCATTGTGTTTCCTCCATTTAAATAAAAATTAGCTCTATCATATAGTGCAATGTGCAATCATTTAGTACAATACATGGAATTTAATTTGTCTAGTCCGACTAATAAAAAAGGTTGGTCTTGTCATATAGTATGATCATAATAATACTGGATGATCAGTGTTAAGACGATCATCTTGAGGTGTCATCATAGATCATCATCAACTAATCATACCGTACAGTATAAGTAGGTGTCCGTACAATATGATACAATATTTAATATCATACTAGTCGAATTCAGTTCATCCAATAACGAGTGTCATGTGTATCATTTAGTATGAATTGGGTGTTCGTGCAGTACAATCACCAATAATGGATTAATCAAATCCATTGGATGTGTTGTGAGTAGTGGTGTGATATTTTGTGAAGATCATATGGTATAATGTGAGTATTTTTAATTTTTGTTTGGTGATCAAGCAAACTTCATGAAAAAAAAGATAAAGAAAAATTCACTTAAAATAAATCACAAACATAAATAACAGACATGAACAATCACAATAAATTACATAAAAGCATAGAAAAATATTTAAGTTTTCAAATTCCAATTTATTCTATTTCAAGCATGAATGTCTATAACACCTAGTCTAGTCTTTAAAGTGCTAAAGGTTTTAAAGGCAAGGGGTTTTGTAAAGATGTCATCCAGTTGATTTTTAATAGCTATATGATGTAATTTTATATCTCTCATGGTTACAAGATCCTAATAAAATTGTGTCTAATATTTGTTGCAAACCTGGATTCAAGAATTATATTTTTAATAATAACAAACATTTCTGGCATTTCCGTTTCTCTATTATTTCCATGCCTACTAACATTTCAGATCCACAAGATCAATTGCAAATCAAACTAGCTCAAGATTGGATATATTAGGATTGGGTATGTCTGTAACTGTGATTATAGTATTTTTATCTTTTCTTAAGTCAAATGTAATAATGTGGTTCCTGTTGCTATGTAATCTTGCACAACACACTCAAGTGGAGAAATTCTATAAGCCTAAGAGTTTTTCTATTTTGATCACATCATATAGAACGATAAAAAAATCATCCTAGATGATATGTTAAAAATCAATAACCCAAATTAGGGCTTCTATATTAAGTCAGCCATATTAAACAAATCATCGTTGATGATATTAATATCATTATGGATTATATGCTCAAATCAGAAAGAATCAACTGCAAAACTCTTTTAGGTATGCTATTATTTTTAGAAATCATACAAGATGATCCCATATCATCTTAGATGATTCAATGAAAATTATGCCTAAATTAGTTAGATGAATAAGGAAAGTAATTTAATGTTTGATTGATCGATCATATTGTTCTAAATGATCAGTTAAAAAATCTTAGTCTTCTCTAAGATCACTTGGACGACCATAACAATATGTTGGACGATCAGTTGAAATTCTCCATCATCTTGGTGTTTCACCTGGATGACCAGAATAATGTGTTGGATCAAAATTTCTATTTTTGAACTAATCATACAGGACGATTAAAGAATCATCCTGGATGATACATTATTTTTCTTCATCATCCAACATGTATCTTCTGGATGACTAGAATGATTTTTCTGTATGATATGTATGATTTTGAACTAATCATATAGGATGATGTCCACATCGTCATGGATGATCAGAATAAATATGGATTCTAATTGTCAAGCTCTCCTAGATCGTCCTGGCCAAATTGACTGAAAATCCACTAATCATAAGTGACGATCTATCGATCATCCTAGACGATCTTTGATGACGAGTTACAAATTAGGGCATATTTTAAGCCCTTCTTTATAAGATCTCTTGATTATTCAAAGAGAGATTATTTTGCCATTGTCCTGACTTGAGATAGCCTAGAGAAGGAGAGGGAGAGCTTGGGAGAGAGAGAAGATCTTATGAGGGGGAGTTTGTGAGGGGTTCACAAAGGTTGCTCTAAGTAAGGATCTGAATCATATTCTCCAGTTATCATCCGTGATTCCTTGGAGGCTCTAGCGAGGTATTTTTTAACAATTAATCATGGTTCTCAACCTGCTTCAGGAGAAAACAAAAGGAGTCTAGATTCTCTGCTTGCTTTAGGAGGAAGCAAAAGGAGTCGGGTTCTCTGCCTCATCGAGGTTAGTGGAAAGGAGTTTATAAAGGCTTCTCTATCTTGTTGTGGGAGCAAAAAGAGAGTCACCGTGTTTTAGTGTAATACCAAGAGGAGATGCTTTGGGGAGTGGGCATAGGTCAAGTTAACCAAACCATTATAAAATATGGTGTGCTATTTCTTATTATGCTTCTACATTTTAATTTTCATAATTTATTTTCTTATGGGTGATCGTATGATTTAATGTTTTAAAATATCTCAAAAAGATCATGCTTTTTATTTAAGGTTTTTTTAAACTATCAATTCACCCTCCTCTTGGTTAGACTAGGCTTATTCATAAGGGCATAACAACTCTAACAAATTTTTAAGTGGTATCAGAGCGAGACTTATAAAATCAAGTTATAAACAACTTTTGAATTTTGATCCATGGCTAACTTTAGTAACCAAAATATTGCGGAAGGATATTCCATTACCTAACCACCATTATTTGATAATATACCTTTTGATTTATTAAAAACTCGCATGTCCACATTTTTACAATCTATAGATTATTGCATGTTGATACTTGTTAAAGAAGGTTATTCTACACCATCACATAAAGTTAATGGCATCAAAATTGAACTTTCATTTACTAAATGGACTCTTGATGATAGGGATTTAGTACAACTTAATGCAAAATATTTAAACTATTTTTATGTGCACTAAAATTTGAAAATAACATGTGTGTTTCAACTTGTACTACTGGTAGTAAAATCTGGGATAAATTATGTATCACTTATGAAGGCACAAATGAGGTTAAGCAGTCTTGATTGAATATCTTACTTCATAACTACAAACTCTTTCTCATGAAACCTACTGAGTTAATATCTGAATTATATACTAGGTTTACAATAATTATCACCTACATGTATGACTTATGAAGAAAGTTCTCTAATTATGAGAAAGTTAATAAAATCTTGAGATGTTTACCTTCTTCCTATGATGCTAAGATAACTTCTATCATTGAAACCAAGGATTTTAATATTTATTCTATTGATAACTTACTTGGATCACTCATTACTTACAAGATAGGAGTGAACCAAAGATAATTTGATGTAGGTGAGAAAAAGAAGGACAAAATTGTGACGTTAATGACAAATGATATGGATAATAATTTATTTGGGTTTGAAAGTGATGATGTTGTCTTAATTATTAGGCAATTCAAAAGTTTTCTAAGGAAGAAATAAAAGTACCATCAGAAATGGAATAAATGTAAGTGTAACAAGAATTTTAAAGGTTCTTCTGATATGGTTTACTTTGAATGAAGGAAACCAAGACATATTAAAGCTGATTGTCTTACACTTCAGGCTCACCCAAGTAAGGAGAAGAGTGAAAAAAAAACCCAAGTTTTGGAAGGATAAGAAGTAGATTGAAAAGGTTTTTTTGAGCGGATTATGTATCTGACTCCTTTGAGACTGAAGCTAAGGTGGAAACAACAAACTTGTGTTTGATGGTGGATTATCATTTGATTAGTCTAACCAAGAAGAGGAATGTGAGCTAACCTATGATCAATTGCTTGAAGTTTCTAAGAAAATTCATTCATCATATATGAAACTTAACAAAGTGAATGCTAGCCTAAAATTGGAATTTTTAAACTTATAAAAAGAACATGAAGTTTTGCTTAAAGATCATTCTACACTTGATAGCAATCACATATCATTACTTAATGAATTTAATGAGTTAAATAAAAAGCTTTCTTATTTAATCATTGAGCATGATTCATTAAAAGAATCCCACACAAAACTTGATAAGGATTTTAAAACATGTATTAATGAATCTAAGAGTAGGGAGCACTATTTGAATGTTGATAATACTATTTTAAAAAGTGATAACTTATTTTTTAAAGCTGAATTAAAAGAACTGGAGGAAAATAGGATTCCATCCACACTTCAACAACTTTTTAATCTAGATCCAAAGCCAAAAGTTTTGAAACTAATGAAGAGACACTATAACACTAGTAGATTAGTAAACCATTTTCCTTGTGTTAGATATTTTTCATATGGCATACTAGGACACATTTCCCACACTTACACTATTCACCATAGTACATATTAGGTGTGGAGATCTGAATTACATGATTCACAGCATAACACTCATGCATTACATTCTTCTTTCCATAAGAAGGGATCCAAACTTGTTTAGGTTCCTAAATCTAATGTATAATGAATTTGTAGGTATGCTCTCACCTAAGACCTCATGAGAGCATGTGGTATATGGACAGTGGATGCTCACAACACATGATTGGAGACGCCAATCAATTTATTTTACTAGAGGCCAGTGATGGAGGAAAGGTCACTCTTGGAGACAACACCACCAAGAAAGTGGTGGGCACAGGAATAATCAAAAACTCTAAGATCCTTTTGAGTAAAAATGTTTTACTTGTTGATGGCTTAAAACACAACTTGTTCAGCATCAGTCAACTTTGTAATAAGGGCTTCATCATTAAATTTTTGCCAAATACATGCATCATTAGCTTAAATAACAACACCATTTTGTATGAAGAAATGATTAAAAATATTTATATGCTTAATTTAAATAACATTGAATATGTTGCTTCATTTTGCATAAACACTACTGCTTATGAGTCTTGGTTGTGGCATAGGAGGTTATATCATGCCATCATGAAAACCCTTAGGAGAGTAACCTAAAAGGACATAATTAGAGGTCTCCCTAAACTTAAATTCACTAAGGATCACCTATGTGATGCCTGTCAACTAGGGAAATAATTCCAATCCTCTTTCCATTCCATTAATTAAGTATTAGCACCACTAGACCTTTATAAGTCCTTCACATAAATTTGTTTTGAACCATTAGCACTACTAGCTTAGGGGGAAAAGCCTATGGATTTGTGATGGTTCACTTGGATTAGATTTCTATCACATAAAAGTGAGTGTTTTGATGAGTTTAAATCCTTCTCCACTTGGATTCAGAAAAAGCTAGGTTGTGAGATTTTGACCATTCATAATGACCATGGTGGAGAGTTTGAAAATGTGAGATTTGGAACTTTCTATGAGGATCAAGGGATTAGTCACAACTTCTTAGCTTTTAGGACCCCTCAGCAGAATGGGATAGCTGAAAGGAAGAACATGAATATAGTTAAAGTCATAAGAGCCATGCTTGCTAAGTATTCACTTCCAAAGTACTTTTAGGCTAAAGTAATAAATACAGTTTATTATGTGTTGAATAGGGTGAATGTTATATATAAACTGAATAAGGCACCCTATGAGATCATTAAGGGTGGGATACCCAACCTTTCACACTTTCATGTCATTAGCTATAAGATTTTTATTCTTAGCAATGGGAAATCACTCTTAAGCAAATTTGACCCAAAATCTAATGGAGTGTTCTTAGGATATTCAAGTGTTGGGAAATCCTTTAGAGTGTTTAACAAGAGGACATTAATGGTAGAGGAGACTACTTATATAGTGTTTGATAAATCTGGTCCTAAGAAGTCTAGAGTTGAGGAAGAAGATGAAGTAGGAGAGATTACATGAGGAGTAGAAACTATAAATCTATAAAAAATGGTAGAGCCTCAAAATGCTGATGTATTAGGTGAGATTACCTAAGGAGTAGAACCTATAAATCTGGAGGAAATGGTAGAACCTCAATATACTTTGCCTAGAGATTGGAGATATTCTTTGAGTCATCCTAAAGAATTGATCTTAGGAGACCCTTCTAATGGTGTTAGAACTAGGTATGGACTTAGGAAGGAAGTAAACCACTCGATCTTTATCTCAATGATTAAACCCACCAATATCAATCAAGCCCTTTCTTATAAATTCTGGATCTTAGCTATGCAAGAACTTAATCAATTTGTTAGGAATGATGTTTGGGAGCTTGTAGAAAGACTGAAGGGCTAAAGGATAATAGAAACTAAATGGGTCTTTAAGAATAAAATTAATGATTCTTGTGTGGTTTTTAGGAATAAGGCAAGATTGGTGGCTAAGGGGTACAACCAAAGAGAACATATTGATTTTGAGGAGACCTTTTCCCCTATAGCTAGATTGGAAGCAATTAGAGTGATACTAGCCTTTACCAATTATAAGGGATTTAAGCTTTTCTAAATGGACGTCAAGAGTGCCTTTTTAAATGGGGTAGTAAAAAAACATGTGTTTGTAGAGCAACGCCTAGGTTTTTAGAGTTCTCAATTTCTAAATCATATTTACAAATTAAAAAAGGCCTTATATGGATTAAAATAGGCACCCAGAGCATGGTATGAGAGGCTTAGCACATTCCTACTAGAGAGGGAGTTTATTAAGGGGAGCATAGACCCTACCCTTTTTCTGAGGAAAGTAGGAGATGAGTTACTCATTATTCATATCTATGTTGATGATATACTTTTTTGGATCTTTTGATAAAAAGTTATGTGATGATTTTTCTAAAATAATGACTAAGGAATTTGAGATGAGTATGATTAGAGAATTATCATACTTTTATGGATTTAACATATGACAATTGGATGATGGAACCTTTCTTAATCAATCAAAGTATATTATGGACATCTTGAAGAAATATGAAATGGATAAATCCAAGCTAATAAATACTCCCATGAGCTATAGTATTCAGTTAGATAAGGATTCAAATGAAAAATCTATTGATCAAAAGAAGTATAGAGGAATGATTAGATCACTACTTTGCTTGACTGCTAGTTGACCTGATATAATGTTTAGTGTTTGTCTCTGTACTAGATTTCAAGCTGATCCTAAAGAATCAAACCTAACTGTAGTTAAGAGAATCCTTAGATATCTCTTAGGGACCCAAAACTTAGGAATCTAATATCCTAGACACAACACTTCTTTTGAAATTATTGGATATTTTGATTTCAATTTTACAGGATGTAGGATGAATAGAAAGAGCACTTCTATAACTTATCAATTTAAAGGACAGTCCTTAGTCTCCTGGTTTAGTAGAAAACAAAACTCTATTACACTTTTCACTACTAAAGCTGAGTACATTTTCTTAAAAAGTTGTGTGGCCCAAGTTCTTTGGTTAAAGAAACCAATTCTGGATTTAGGATTACCTGTAGGAACAATTTTAATTCTATGTGATAACACAAGTGCCATCTACAACTCTAAAATTTCTATCCAACATTCAAGGACCAAACACATTGACATAAGACATTACTTTACTAGGGAACATGTTACCAAAAGAGATATTAAGTTACACCATGTAGCAACTAAAAACCAACCGGTTGACATCTTTACTGAACTACTGGCCTTTGACACATTCAGATCTTAAGGACCAGATTGGGTGTGATTTACATAAATGCATGAACATGATAATTTCAAAACTCTGAACTTTATATTTTCTAATCTTTTTCTTATTTTTGTTTTTTTATCTTTCTTTTATTTTTGTCATTTCTTTTGTTTTGCTTATATTATTGATTTTTTATTTTTTGTAATTATGTTTCATGTTTGTATCTCTTATATCTTTGTTTTTCTTTCAGTTTCTTTTGGTCACTACTGAAATGATATTTTATGACTTATTTTTATTTTTGAAAATTTGTAATCAATGATTAACATCCCTAAATAAATTAAAGGAAGTAATGATGTTGATTATTTCCCTTCCTCTAACTCCTTTAAAGTTGTAAGTTTCTTTAAAAAAAATAAATCTTTTTTAAATTAAAAACAGGACTTTGAAATTGAGATCTTTTCTATCTTCCTATAGTAATATATCTCATATGAATAATGTTCGAAGTCATTAAATGACTTTCAAGGTTTTCTTGATCATGATGTTGCATTTATCATTTGAATATGATTCTGATTTATAATTATTCTTCCTTATATTAGAGAGTGAGATTATCTGGAAGATATTCTTACAACTAAGAGTCTTTAAAGGTTTTTTGAAAGGGAGCTAGCTCGCAAAAATAACAAGAGACATAAAATGAGCCCAAAAAGAAAAGTTAAAAGATGTGCAATGATTGTAAAAAAAAATTAAAATATACATAAAGTGTAATAAAAATCAAAAGATGCACAAAGTATGCCAAATAATGACAAGAGGCACAAAATGAGCCCACAAAAATCAAGCTTCCTTCCTTTTCAAACCTTTAAATTTAGAAGAATTCATATGTCACTTGATATCTTCAATCACTTAATTTTTTTAACCCTTGATTTTGACTAATTACTTTGGTACATTACTCTATCAGATATATTTTCTGGAATGAAGTGTTGAATAGATTAGTTTTCTTGGTTGATTTTCTTTTTGAGTTAGATTTTTATTTTCAAAAGATTTTTACCTTGTAGGGAATCCGAGATGGGGATAACAGGATCAAATTTTCTACTATTTTTTAGATTTT
Organism: Dendrobium catenatum; assembly: GCF_001605985.2. Taxonomy (NCBI): domain Eukaryota; kingdom Viridiplantae; phylum Streptophyta; class Magnoliopsida; order Asparagales; family Orchidaceae; genus Dendrobium; species Dendrobium catenatum. The sequence goes on along the minus strand of NW_021318793.1, from coordinate 220,063 downwards.
GATGATGTTAACTCATTCTTTATAAATTATTAATTCAATAACATGGAAAATTTATCATATTTTTGGTTTGTCAAAAAAAAAAACATTGTTTTTCATTTTTTTTTATTATTTTTATCGTCTTTTTGAAGTTTTATATTTGATTTTTTCTTGGTTTTTATGTTTTAGGGCTTCTTTTGATCTCCTTCTTCCATCAATAAAATCTTTAATTTTTTTGATAACATTGTCCTATATGATATTCAAATCATCCTTGACTATATCATCAAATCACCCTTCATCAACCATCTGACGGCTAGTCTAACTCAATCATATGAGATCATCCTGGGCGATCCACATCATTCTTGATAATCTGATCAAATCCTACTCAATTATTTATAATCATCCTGAAAGATACACTTGTTCATCCTTGATGATCCAGATGGAAAAAATGGTTACACATTTTTAATTCAATAGGTACGATCCATTTTTTTAATTATCCTGAATGATCTACCTAATCGTCCTAGATGACCCATTTCGTCAATGATCATCCAACATGAATCCATGGGATAATTGACTGAGTCTAATCATCTTGGACGATGTTTGATCATCTTGAATGATAGGACCACCTTTTTGACCAATCATTCTGGACATCATAAATTCCCCTAATTATCTTGGATGATCCTACAATCATCTTGGACGATGTGGTCAATTCTTTATAAACAGGTGATTTCAAATGGTTTTCTCACCCACAAATCCTTCAATTCCTCTTTCATTCTCCCTCAAGCTCTAAATCCTTATCAATGGCTAGTGGGAAAAGGTCTAGGATGGTGATCGATAGTTCTTCAAGGCTTTCTATCGACCCTCGTTTCACTGAGGCGGCTAACCAAGCAGGCTATCTTTGATACATAATTGCTGGGATCACACCTTCGAGGATCATCAATCCTCAAACACTTACTTACCTGGTACTTAATCTATTCTCTCACACCTCCCTAACTTTCATTTTGACTCTAGCTTTCCTATTTATATCTGAACTCCTCTATGAGTTCTTTGCCAGTCTTAGGATGAACTCGACGTACACCTCCCTATAATCCTATATGCATAGATTCCCAGTAGAGATCACCTATTAGGATTTCCATGAACTCCTCCAACTTTATACTATTGGAGACAACCTTTATACCTTATATTTAGATCTTGATTATAACTGGGGTCCTGTCAACCAACTACTAAGAAACATAAATATCACCTAACATGATGGGGGGGCATCAAGCACCTTAGTCAAGGATGCTAGGACAATCCAACATATTCTTAAAATCTCAGTAATTCCAAATGCCAGTGATCGTATTAACATCACTCCCTTCTCTCAATCACCATCTTCTACATAATGACACATAGGGAGTTCAATACCACTGATCTTCTTTTCAATACAATGAGCACATGACCAATATTAGGGATCCAGTGCATAAAAGAAAACCTAACCTTGCCTTAAGAAACACCATAGCTTTTATCTTGGAAACTAAATATAAACTTCAATTTTTTTCCCCACCAAATTATCAGCTTGTCTCTTACACCAATAGCTCCTTTCGTATTCTTTAGAGCACTCATTTCCATCCGAGGGATGAGAAAGTTGAGGGAGCCAAAGAGCAAGCTACTCTTGCACCTCCTCCTACACCTATTCTGATTTTCCAGCACTCATAGATGGATTAACTGGTGGAGCAGTTCGACCAGTGGGAGGCTAGGCTTGACTCTTACATTGCTGCACAGGAGAACCAGCATATGGAGGATGTCATTAGATTTGATGCATATGAGGCACACCAACAGCAGCAATATGACAAGGATATTGCCTGGTTTAAGGAGTAATTTTCTTCCATCCACAGTCTTTTTCAGTAACCACCACCTCATCCTTCTCCAGATCAGGGTCCCTCGTACTTATAGTATATTTTGATGTTTTTATGTAATGTTTTTCTTGTACTACTATTAGCTTATATGTTTTATTTTCTACTTTATATTTCATTTATGTTTCCTCCTCCTTTTTGTGATGTCAAAAGGGGGAGTAGTATTAGTGTTGGTTCATTGTATTGTTATTTTTCATACTACTGTTGTTTAGTATTTATACCACATGCTTATTTTTAGTAAAATTTGTATTTCTTGGTTCATGTTTATTCTATTTTACTTTACTTTATGTTTTATTAATCTTCTTGAGTTTAATTTCCTAACAAATATTTGCTATCATAAAAATGGGGGATATTATTGCAAACCTGGATTCAAGGATTATAGTTTGGATGATAATAAACATTTATGACATTTATGTTTCTCTATTATTGCCTTACCTACTAATATTTTAGGTCCACAAGGTCAATTGTAAATCAAACTAGCTCAAGATTAGGTAAGTTAAGACTTAGTCAGTCCGTAAGTTTAATTCTAGTATTTTTACCTTTTCTTGAGTCAAATAATAATGTGGTTCCTGCTGCTCAATAACCTTACACAGACACACTTAGGTGGAGAAATTTTGTAGGCCTAAGAGTTTTTTTTTATCACATCATACATGACAATCCAACAATCATCTTAGATGATATGCTCAAATCAAAAAGAATCTTCCACCAAACTCTTTTAAGTATGTTATTATTTTTAGAAATCATACAGGATGATCCCATATTGTCCTAGATGATTCAATTACAATCTTACCAAAATTAGTCAGGCAATTAAGGAATGTAATTAAGGTTTGATTGATGGTTCATATCATCCTGGATTATCGCAGGATTGTTCTGGATAACAAGTTAGAAAAACCTTAGTCTTCTCCTAGATCACCTAGACAATCAGAATGATATGCTGGATGATCAGTTAAAATTCTCTAACGTATAGGTGTTTCAGCTGGATGATTAAAATAATGTGCTGGAAAAAAATCCCTATTTTTGAACTAATCATATAGGATGATTAAAGAATCGTCCTAGACGATATGTTATATTTCTTCATTATCTAACATGTATCTTTTGGATGACCATAATGTTCTAGATGATATATATGGTTTTGAACTAATCATACAGGAAGGTGTTCATATTATCCTGGATGATCAAAATAAACATGGTTTCTAATCGTCCAACCCTCCCAGATCATCTTGACTAAATTGGCTAAAAATATACTTATTGTACATGATCATCTTGGATAATCTTTAATGGAAAGTTACAAATTAGGGAAAATTTTAAGCCCTTCTTTATAAGAACTTTTGATTATTCAAGTAATGATCTTTTGTTGCTGTCCTAACCTGAGAGAGTAAAGAGAGAGGGAGAGAGAGAGAGAGAGGATCTTATGAGGGGGAGTTTGTGAGGGGTTTACAAAGGTTGCTCCAAGCAAGGATCTGAGTCTTCTTCTCCAATCATCGTCCCTAATTCCTTGGAGGCTCTAGGGAGGTCTTCTTCAGCAATAGATTAAGGTTCTCTTCCTACTTTAGGAGGAAGAAAAAGGAGTTTGGGTTCTTTGCCTACTTCAGGAGGAAGCGAAAGGAGTCAGGTTCTCTGCCTCATCGGGGTCGATAGAAACGAGTTTGTAAGGCTTCTCCATCTTGCTGTGGGAGTAAAAGGAGCGTCACTATATTTTAGTGCAATACCTCAAGGAGAGGCTCCAGGGAGTGGGCGTAGGTCAAGTTGATCGAACCGCTATAAAATATGGTGTGCTCTTTTTTATTATGCTTTCGCATTTTAATTTATGCACTTTATTTTCTTATGGGTGATTTTATGATTTTGTATTTTAAAATATCTCAAAAAAATCATGATTTTTATTTAAGATTTTTTAAAACTACCAAATCACCCCCCCTCTTGGTTAGCCCGAGGCTAGTTCATAAGGTCCTAACAACCCTAATGAACTTTTAATATTTATGTGTTTACTCGAGTATTGGATTAGATTTCTTGATATACATATGGCACTAGTGTTATCACACATGATTATAATAGTGCAAAAGGGGAGTCCAAGGTCAAAAATTTATTGGTTGCGTCATAGGACTTGAGCAATATAGCTTCATACAGCTATATATTCTATTTTAGTAGAAGATAAGGCTATAAAGTTTTATTTTCTATTAGACTACGAGACTAAAGATTATTCTGTAAATTGAGCAATTCCATATGTACTTTTTCTTTTAACCTTGCATCCTATAATGTCTGAATTAGAATATCATATGATTTTGAAAGATGAGATATTTCTTGGATACCAGATTCCTAGGTTTTAGGTTCCTAGAAGATATCTAAGAATTCTCTTAACAACACTCATTTAGGATTCTTTGGGATCAGCCTAAAATCTATCACAAAGATATACACTAAACATGATATCAAGTCTACTGCAGTCAAGTAAAGAAATGATCTAATTATCCCTTTATATTTCTTCTGATCAATTGATTTTTCATTGGGATCCTTATCTAACTGAATGGAAAAGCTCATGGAAGTAATGATTACTTAGTCCATCTCATATTTTTAAGGATATCTTTGATTTTTTTTTGCTAAGAAAGGTTCCATCATTCCTTTGCTTCATACTAAATCTAAGAAAAATAGGTAAGCTCTTCGATCATACTAATTTTAAACTCCTCACTCATTATATTTAAAAATTCATCATAAAGATTCTTATCCAAATAGTATATTGTAAAAATAAATCTAAACAATGAGTAGATCTTCTACTACTTTCTTTAGGAATAGGGTGGTACCTACACTACCCTTAATAAAAAATCTATCTAAGAGGAATGTGCTCAGCCTTTCATACCAAGCTCTAGGTTCTTACTTAAATTAATATAATTCCTTCTTTAATTTGAATACATGATTGATACATTCAAAATTTTCAAAACCTGGGGGTTCTTCAACATATACATCTTCTTTAATCACCCCATTTATGAAGGAACTTTTGACATTCATTTGATATAACTTGAATCCTTTAAAGCACACAAAGGCTAATAGCACACTATTGGCCTCTAACTTAGCCACAAGGGTAAAGGTCTCTTCAAAGTCAATTCCTTTTATCTATTTGTCTCTCTTAGATACTAATCTAGCCTTATTTCTAATTACTATACCAGAGTCATTCATTTTATTTTTGAAAATCCATTTAGTCCTACAACACTGTGGTATTTGGTCAGCTAACCAATTCCCAAACATCATTCCTAACAAATTAATTCAATTAATCTTGTATAGATAGGTTGAATTCATTAAATAAGGCTTTGATATAGGTTTGAGTGTTCTACAGTAGAGATGAAAGCATATTGACTAATCTCCTTTCTAATTCTATAACTAGTTCTTACTCCTACAGATGGATCTCATAGGATGAGCTCCTTAGGAATATTAGATGAGTATCTCTAATCTCTAGGAAATTGGTTTTGAGGCTGTACTCTATTTTCTAGGTCAATAAATTCTACTCCTTAGGTGACTTATCCACTACTTTTTTGGCCTAATCCCAATAAATATATCATATTCATAAAATACTACATGGGTGGTCTCCTCTACCATTAAGGACCTCTTATTGAAAACTCTATAGGCTTTACCTATAGATGAATATCTTAGGAAAACGCCATCAAAAAATTGGGATCAAATTTTCTTAATGGAGATTTTCCATTTTTTAGAATGAATACCTACATCCAAAAACATGAAGGTGAAAGAGATTGGGTGCCCTTCCTTTGAGTAATTCATAGGGAAACTTATTGAGTTTGGATATGATATTAACCCTATTGAGAATATAGCAAGAAGAATTCACTTCTTAGACAATAAATATTTTGGAAGTGAATACTCAGCTGGCATGGCTCTAACAGCTTCTACCAAGGTTCTATTATTTCTTTTAGCACTACTATTCCTCTGAGGGGTTTTAGGAGCTAAAAATTTATATTTTATAACTAGCTCCTTATAGAATGTTTCTAACTTATCATTTTCAAATTCCCCACCACGATCACTATGGATAGTTAGTATTTCACAACCTAATTTCTTATGAATCCATGTAGACAATGACCTAAATTCCTAGAATAATTCATTTTTATGTGATAGAAATCTAATCAAAGTAAATCTCAAGTAATTATCAACAATCACATATCCATATATTTTTCCACCTAAGATGCCATTACTAACTGGTCCAAACAAATCTATGTGAAGGATTCTAAATGTCTGCAGGTGGTGATATCCTTGATTGAGTGAAAGGATGTTTTGATTTATTTTTTAGTTGGAAGACATGAAAAAGGTGGTCTTTAGAGAATTAGAGTTTATGAAAGCCTTTAACTAGGTCCTTTTAGGTTATTTTTATAAGAGTATTCATTCTTACATAACATAATATCATATGCCATAGAGAGGATTCATCAACAATTAGTTTCAAGCAAAGAGAACTAATGTATTTAATACAAATTAAATTAAGCATGATAACATTATTAATATTTTTTTCTTCTAAAATAATATTTTCATTTAAATTGATCACACAATAAGTAGATAATAATTTAATATGAAAGCCTTTGTCATACAATTTTTTTTTGAAGAACTGCTCAATGCATTAAAAAGAAATAAAACCAAGAACAAAAGTCTAAGTGATAGATATCCTATCACTTTCCTCCTTTAACAAAGAATAAAAGGTAGGAGGTATCTTATTGACATCTAGAACATCCCAAAAGAAATTACCCTTTAAAGCATGGTTAGCACACCAATGAGCTAACTTATTACAACTTCTATTAACAAAATGAAAAAGGATAACCTCAAATTCCTTTAGAAATTCCATGTCCTCTTTAAAAGCTTTATCCACCACTCAGTTATCCAACTTCACCGAGTCTTGTAAATGAGTAATAACATTAACATTATCTCCTTTCACAATTATACCTTTAGCATTGAACATCCATTCTTCAATAACTCTACTCAATGAACGAACAACCAACAATTCTAATGATCCAATATCCCAATGCATTAACAAAAAACCAAAAGATAAAAGCATTCTACCTTTATGGTCTCTAAAGATTCCTCCAATCCCTGCTTCATTAGAGCTTTCAAGAGAAGCATCTATGTTTACTTTAATCCATCAGGGTGGAGGGGAATGCCAATATGAAGAAATCAGCTCAAAATGCTGGTTAGCACCCCAGTGGTCCGAATGTATATTAGAAGATGAACTAGATGCATAGGTAATGGCATTTGTCACAATAATACCATCTCCCATCTCTTTGCCTTCATGTATTAACAAATTTCTACTCTTCCAAGAGTTGAACACTAAGGAACAAAAGTGTTTTTTTATAAAAGGATTATCTGAAAGTTCGTTAGGAATGTTAGGCCCTACGAACTAGTCCCGAGGCTAACCAAGAGGGGGGTGGGGTGAATTGGTATTTTAAAAATAAATTCTTTAAAACCAAGAACAAATATCACAAACCAAAGTCACAACAGAAAAACAAGTGCGGAAAATTAAAGTACGGAAGTAGTAAAAATAACATAAGGGTTTATAGTGGTTCGGTCAACTTGACCTACGTCCACTCCCTGGAGGCGCCCTCCAAGTATTGTACTACCAACGCGACTCTCCTTTAGCCCCCACAGCTAGGCGGAGAAGCCCTTACAAAGCACCTCCTTTCTGCCACCCCCGACAAAGCAGAGAACCCTACTCCTTTTGCTTCCTCCTGTAGCAGGAAGAGAACCTCGATCGATCGCTGAAGCTTACCTCTCCCAACCCTTTCAAGGACAAGAGACTCTAGGGAAGAAGAAGTGGATCAATGCTTGGAGCAACCCCTGTGAACTCCCTCACAAGCTCCCCCACACAAGATCCTCTCTCTTGTTCCCTCCCTCTCTCTCTCTCCTTTAGGTTTTCTCAGGTCAAGACAGAAGACAAAAGATGTTCAAAAACATTGAACAATATCTCTCAAATAGAATAGCTTCAAAGGAGCTCAATAAATGCAAGTTGCAAACTTTATCGTCCAAGACGATAATAATATCATCTTGTACGATCAGTTCAAATCTCAGATGATCGGCCAGAACACCGCTCTGAAAATGAACTTGATGATTGAAAATTGGCTTGATCATCCCAGCCGATCTCACGATCGTCCCGAATGATCAATTCAAATTAAAGGAAAATCTTCTAGTGCATCGCCCTGAATTTGAGCTATCCAATCCTGGTCGGCCAAAACATCGCCCTGAATTTGTGCTAGACGATATTTATCGTCAATGAGCAACTAAGGGTTTTTGAATATATCGTCTCGGCCGATCCCACGATCGTCCAGGATGATGTGATCGTATCAATTCATCCTTAATTGCTTCCTTGATTGCCGGATTAAATTAGGCATAATTGTGCAATATTGTCCAGGATGATCTAACGATCGTCCAGGCTGATTTTGAAAAATACAGAATACTTAAATTGATCATGGCGGCTATTTCTTTCTGTTTTAAGCATATCATCCTATCTGATAAATGTATTGTCCAGGATGATCAGTTAAGTACGACTGCCTTAACTAAAAAATCCTGATTAGAACTTCTGTTTTGAACTCGATCGGTTAGGCCGATAAAAATATCGTCCGAGACAATGGGAGTAAAAACAGAAATTCTAAATCTCTCAAGTGTGTGTGTGTAGAGTTACTTAACATCAGTCACTTCAAACATTTACAATTGACTCAAGAAAAGGAAAAAGGAAAATTACAGACTGACTCAACCCTAATCTACCCAGTCTTGAGCTGATTCTGTTTTCCGTCCGATCTTTGAATCTTGAAAATGTCAGTAGTAAAAGGCAGTCGAAAAGAAGCAAGAGTGTTTTATAATCATCAAAACATAATCCATGAAATTGAATTTGCAACAATATCCTCCTTTTTGATGATGACAAATACTTTGACAATTATTTCAAAAAATAGTAGTGTAAAACATGGAATCAAAAGTGTAAGCATACAAAGGACTCGTCTCCCTCTTTTGATATCTCAAAAAGGAGGAGGAAACTAAGAAACAAAGTAAATTTTTTTTTTAACCAAGGCATGAACATGATGTAGTATTCCATGTGATTGATTTTAAAAAATTTGCAAGCTAATGAATCAACATCAGAAAAATCCATAAAATAGTATAATATCCGACCATGGTTACCCTTAGCTCGGACTTTATTTTAAGGTAGAATCTTCTTTGGAAATCAATGATCTAACTCAAAAATTCAATTGGATATGAAAAAAAATATCCATTCATCACTTGGTTTCAGAAAAAAAAATATCTTATAGAATAATGTACCAAAGTAAATTTGTCACAATCGCAAAACACTCGAAATCAGGTCTTTGATACATGAAATCTTCTAAGTTTTAAATGATTTGAAAGAAGAAGAGAGTTTGCTTTTGGTGGGCTCATTTTATGCCTCTTGTTAATTGATTAGTGCTTTACGCATCTTTTGCTTTTTGATATTTGTTTTTCAATTTGGCGTCATTGCGCATCTTTTGTTGGCATCATTGGCTATTTTTTTATTTTTGTAAGATCTATTCTCTTTTACAATCTCTTAAAAAAATATCCTTTGTTGTGAGTATATCTTCTAGATATGAGAATAGGAGCTCTCTCTCTAACATAGAGAAGAACTATCCACAAAACAGAATCAATAACCAATGACAAGAGTAACGAGGAATCTTGATGTGACAAAAAGACTTTAATCATTATAAATATAAGATATCTATGCTTTAACAAGGTTAGAAAAGATCTTAATTTCATACACAATCGTTAAATTAAAATAGATTTTTGATTAGAAAAGAAAACTGTGCCACTAAAATAGGTTAGAGAAATAGACACAATCAACGGTATATTTTTATCATCTAATAGATTAAGAGATGTAATACATTGACTACAAGCTTTAAAAATGAAGGACAAGACATACGATATCATTTTAGCGATGATTTTAAAAAATAAATTTAATAAAAAATAAGGTAAAACAAACCAAACAAAAACTAAAAGTAAAGCAAAGAGAGGAAAAGAAAACAAAGAGAAAAATGAAAAGTAAATAAAAGAAATAAATCAAAAGCAAAAGAAAGTTAGTAAAAGATCAAGTTCATGCATTTATGTCAATCACACCCAATTTGGTCCTTAAAGAACTAAAAGTGTCGAAGGCTAGTGGTTTAGTAAAGATGTCAGCCAGTTGATTTTCAGTTGTCACATGGTGTAAATCAATGTCTCCCTTAGTCACATGATCTCTAATAAAGTGATGCCTAATGTCAATGTGCTTAGTCCTTGAATGTTGGATAGGATTCTTAGAGATGCATATGGCACTAGTGTTGTCACAAAAGATTGAGATGGTACCTACAGGTAATCCTAAATCCAATGCCTATTGTTTCAACCAAAGGACTTGGGCCACACAACTTCCAAGAGCAATGTACTCAGCTTCAGTGGTGGAAAGTGCAACAGAGTTTTGCTTTCTACTAGACAATGAGACCAAGGATTATCTTATGAATTGATAAGTTCCTGAAGTACTTTTTCTATCCACCTTGCATCTTGTAAAATCAGTGTCAGAAAATCCAATAATCTCAAAAGAAGTGCTGTGCCTCGGATACCAAATCCCCAAGCTTTGGGTCACCAAAAGGTATCTAAAAATTCTCTTAACAGTAGTCAGGTGGGATTCCTTGGGGTTAGCTTGAAACCTAGCACAAAGGAAAACCCTAAACATAATATCAGGTCGGCTAGTAGTCTGGTAAAGTAAGGATCCAATCATACCTCTGCACTTCTTCTGATCAACAGACTTACCACTTGGGTACTTATTCAACGGAACACTAGAAGTCATGGGAGTATTAATTGGCTTAGCTTTATCCATCTCATACTTCTTCAAAATGGCATTAATGTATTTTGCTTGATTTAGAAAGGTTCCATCATCCAATTATTTTATGCTAAACCCCAAAAAGTAGGACAACTCTCCCATCAAACTCATCTAAAGCTCTCTACTCATTGTTTTAGAGAACTCATCACAAAGTTTTTTATTAGAAGATCCAAAAAGTATATCATCCACATAAATCTGAATAATGAGTAAATCATCTTCAACTTTCCTAAGAAAAGGGTGGTGTCTACGCTCCCCTTAACAAACTCGCTTTATAGTAAAAATGTGTTAAGCCTCTCATACCAAGCTCTTTGTGCCTGCTTTAACCCATACAAAGCCTTTTTTAATTTAAACATATGATTTGGACATTTGGAACTCTCAAAACCTGGGGGTTGTTCTACAAACACATCCTCTTTTATTTCCCCATTTAAAAAGGCACTCTTAACATCCATTTGAAAAAGCTTAAATCTTTTATAACAGGCAAAGGCTAATAGCACTCTAACGACTTCCAATCTAGCTACAGGGGCAAATGTCTCATTAAAATTTATCCCTTCTATTTGGTTATACCCCTTAACCACTAATCTTGCTTT